>NW_007728374.1:246424-250153 GCF_000696425.1 Galeopterus variegatus
TTGTAGTCTCTAGAACTGTGAGAAAATAAATTTCTACTGTTTAAGCCACTCAGTCTGTGATATTTCATTACAGCAGTCCTAGCAAACTAATACATTCATCTTAGTAAACCGTGTAGTCAACTACATGCTTTGTTCTTATGGGGGATGAGCAGAGTCAAACCACAACAACAACAACAACAATGGTGACAAAAGCATGTTTTCTTTCTATTCTTTCCACTATAAAGATAAATATCTTTAATACGACATTTAATGTAAATATCTGGGCAGACTTATATCCTACCTAGGTAGGGCCATCGGAAGCATGCTTGGTTCTCCAGCTTAATTTGCAAATATGTATCTTAAAAGGAATTGTTTTAACTAAATATTGCCAATAAAGACTTTCTGAGACTTATTATACACTACCAACATTTTCGTTAACCATTTTCTGTACTGTCCTTAGAGAAAATTTCAAATTCTAGGCTTATAAAAAATGAATGACTTTTTTTCTTACATATATTTCGAAGGTGTTAGAATTGCATTTGGTTGAGATAAAAGCCTCTTTAAATAATGCAAAAATTTTAAAAATTTGTTCATTTTGTTACTTAGATAAATTTTTCAGTTTTCCTTCTTAAAGTCTCTTTTTTGTCCTGAAGACAGTAGTAAGACAAAGTATAAATTGGAAAATTTTGGTGTACCTACCACTTCTCTAACCAAACCAAAGGAAATGAAGTAAAGAAAGAAACAACAAAATAAATAAATAAACCAGATAAAAGCAGAGCCTTTTTAGTTGAGCTTATTGGGAGAAGAGGGTGAATATGTGTACCTGGTTTTTTTTGAACCCCAACATACACACACACACACACACACACAAACACCCTCTACAAAGGGTTGCCAGATAAAATACAGGAAACTCAGTTAAACTTGAATTCAGATACGCAACAAATAATTGTTTAGTATTACTATGTCCCAAATATTGGCTGTGTTTTTATTTGCTGAATCTGGCAGTTACCTCTATAGTCATCCTACTAGGTGTGCTGGAGCTGGCTTACACAAGCTCAAAAGAGCTAGTTGTTAAATTTCTGAAGTTTTGCAGTCTCAGTGACATCAAGTTGGTAGCTTGAAATCAGAGTGGGAGGGAGTATTAACACTAGAAATTGGGAAAATTTAAAAATCAGGGCTTTTTTGTTTGGAGAGCTAGCTGTTAAACATGTACCAGAATATGTTTGCTCCCTCATAATTACCAGGCTTCTCAGAGAACCATCTGAAACAACTTCTTTAAGGGAATAAAGACAGCTTGCAGTTGCAAAACCCTTTGCAATTTGTAAAACTGTTTCACACACATTACTTCACTGAATTCTCAACAACAGCCTTGTGTTTGGTCTTAGTCAATGGATAGAAAGAAAAGGAAGCTTCAGGAAGATGAAATACCTTTCTTCAGGTAAGCAACTGGTTAGAAACCAAAGCAGTGAAGGAAAGAAGAATGAATGGAGTCAGACAAAGTCTAAAATAACCTCACAGCTGACTTAATGCAAAGGGGAAAATGTGTCTTCAGAGTGGAGAGATATGATTGTAACCACCTTTACCAAAGGATCACATGGTGATAAATCTGACATGACAGTCCTGGTGCAAAGCAATATGAAATACTCAAAATACAATAAGTGAAATACAGTATCACTAGGCCGGCCCGTGGCTCACTCGGTAGAGTGCGGTGCTGATAACACCAAGGCCACGGGTTCGGATCCTATATAGGGATGGCCGGTTTGCTCACTGGCTGAGCGTGGTGCTGACAACACCAGGCCAAGGGTTGAGATCCCCTTACCGGTCATCCTTTGTAAAAAAAAAAAAAAAGAAATACAATATCACCTATGATATATTCTTGTCAAAAATGTTCACTCTAAATCTAACAAAGCCTGTAGGTCTCAATTTTAAGTTACAGAAAATATAAGAGATAGGGAAACATTTTAATACAGCGAGGAAGCAATAAAATAAATTCAGTATGTGGAACATTTTGAGAAAACTTGTCTGGGATTTTCAAAAAGTGAATGTCATTAGAAAGAAGATAGGTGTGTGGAGGGAACTATTCTCTAAAAAGTCNTCACCTATGATATATTCTTGTCAAAAATGTTCACTCTAAATCTAACAAAGCCTGTAGGTCTGAATTTTAAGTTACAGAAAATATAAGAGATAGGGAAACATTTTAATACAGCAAGGAAGCAATAAAATAAATTCAGTATGTGGAACATTTTGAGAAAACTTGTCTGGGATTTTAAAAAAGTGAATGTCATTAGAAAGAAGATAGGTGTGTGGAGGGAACTATTCTCTAAAAAGTCCTAAAGTTATGTAACATCACACACAGTGTGTGAACCTAAATTGAATTCCTTGTGGGGAAAAAAGGAGCTAGAAAATACATCCTTTACATAAGTGAGGAAATTCAAATATGGACTGAATATTAGATAATAGCAATGATTTTGGTTGATTTTCTTAGGTGTGTTAGTAGTGTCAACCTAAATAACGGACTGAAAATGCAGACTCTCTAAAAGAAAACATTTATTCAGGAATAGGGACAGAATGGGAATATGCATGCCACAGTAAACTCAGTGCATATTCAGGGAGGCAAAGGAAGATTTTTAAAGGAAACATGAGGAGAATTACATAATTGTTTTGAGATAATTATCCTTAGCTACAAGAATGAATAATGAGGGTGTTTCCAGTTTGAGGTTGGACAGGCAGTTGCTGGGCAGATGTCCTCACAGGTGCATATTTGTGTATGTGTAAATTTGCGATAACCTTTGTGCAAGGTTGTTTTTGCAGACTTTTTGGTGATAGTCCTTATTGTCAGAAATTTATGCATGAGAACTCTCTCTTCATGGCCTTTTCTCCTATTTGTCAGGTTGTTTAACACATGTAACTCCATTTTGAGTCTGACCACTTCCATAACAGTAGTAGAGTGATGTAGTAGGATGCCCTCATCTTCAATAATTTAGGTGGAAAAGGGTCATGTCTGAAATTTATTGACAAACATTTCAGAAAAAGTGTGTGTAATCATATAAAGATATAAAACAAATATAGTAGTATGTTAATTGTTCAATCTACATGATGTGTATACAATGTTCACCATACTAGTGTTTCAACTTTTCTGTTTATTTGCAAATTTAATATTAAAAAGTGAGGATCTAAAAAAAAAACAAACAAACATTGGACATTGAACCCACTCAAAGAAAGTAGACAGTAGTACCAATGGAGACAATGTCAGTTAAAAGAATGAGAGGCAGAGAGAGACTAAAATAATGGTTACCACAAGCCAGCAGAGGAGGAGGGGGTGGGGAAGGGAAGTGGTGGACTGATGGTCTCAAAGCTGTGGTCCATCCTAAGCCAATTGTGCAGTATGTGCATGTATTGAAACAACACATTGTACCTCACAAAAATATACAACAAATGTTTAAAATAAAAAGAGAATTAAAAAGAGAGAAGCTACTAAAAGTCTTGGCCTTTACTAAACTAGATACAAAGCAAAGTGATATTAAAATCTCTTTTTTTCCTCCTTACTGGCGAGACATATATTCGTAAAATAAACTAAATAATAATTTACCCAAATCCTGCAGAACTTTAAACTGGTTCATGTTCTTTGTTACCTCACTGATCATGCAGAAGATCTGAAACTCATGAGATTAAATTCAGATATGCAAAAAATATAACCTTTATTTTTCTGAAACAACCTAATTTCTGCTTCTGAGTTTCCCTTCCTTATTT
>NW_007728374.1:250495-254623 GCF_000696425.1 Galeopterus variegatus
ATATAACCTTTATTTTTCTGAAACAACCTAATTTCTGCTTCTGAGTTTCCCTTCCTTATTTATTTTTCTCCCCAAGTTGCATGTATATCCCAGGAACACTTGAAATAACAATCAACTCTTGGAATATCTCCTAGTCCATTTGAACTGCTATAACAAAAGACCATTAACCAGGTAGCTCATAAACAGCAAACATTTATTTCTTACAGTTCTGGAGGTTGTGAAGTTCAAGATCGGACACTGAATGACGGCCCACTTTTTCATAGATGGAGTCTTCTCACTGTGTCCTCACATGGTGGAAGGTTAGTTTGCTCTTTCTCAGCCCATTCTCCCCATGTGATACCCTGAGTTACTACAGAGTCACCCCACCCTGGAGAAGTCCCTCACTAGATGTGCCTCCCGGATAGATGTGCCTCCCGGCTCGTGGATTTCCCAGCCTCCCAAACTGTAATATAAATAAGTTCTGTTTCTTAACAAATTGCCCAATTTCAGGTACTCTGTAATAAACAACAGAAATGGACTAATATAGTGGCCTGTGTGAAATGCAGGACATAGGCCCCTTTCTCAGGGACACAATGCTATTTAAGCTCTCTCATTCTTCCCTTCTCTCTTCCTCCCTGCTCTCTGCCAGTTGGGAATGCTTCATCTAGTTTTGAAGATTGAAAAAAAAAAATCATTCCAAATGCTTAGAGAATCCTCGCAAAATTTTTGGTCCCTAGGCTTTTGGAATTCAGAAATGAACATTTAGTCTTCTGTCCTCTGGCTCTCCCAGGTCATCTCTCCCCTGAGGTTAAGTATAGTCAGTCCTTAGCTGCTTCTTGAACTACATGAAGGGAGACAAGGTAGAAACACAGTAATATTAAGCCCTTTGTTTTATATATCAGCACATTATCCACTATAGCTATAAAAACATTAATTCTAACAAAATACCATCCTCCCACAAGCATTTTATAATTCAGTATATACTAATTATTTCCAATCATTTTTTACATCAAAGCGTCTTAAATTAGCTCAAGCTTTTGTGTGCAAACAAAAAGAAGTCTCCGAAACTGTACAACATAACACAAACTCGATGTGAATCATACATGTAGTTTTAAATTTTCTAGTAGTTACATTAGAAAAGTAAGAACAAATAGGTGTGATAACTTAATGATTTATCGAACTCGTATGTCCAAAATAATATTATTTTAGCATGTAATCAATACCAGAAAAAAAGAGATTTTTTTAATGCTAAATCTTTCAAACCCAGTCTATATTTTATACTCACAGTTTATCTCAATTTACAGTAATTTCCAAGTGCTAAATGCAGTGGCTGTTGGACAGTGAAACATGAAAACATCTCTTTTTTCAATGAGAAACAAAACATCAGAACCTTCAAAACTGAATATAGTTTATTTTTCTAATTGGATTAAAGTTGTTCTGATACTTACAATATTTTCTTCATTTGCTTCACAGGGGCTAACAATTGACAATAAAAATATCTATACATAACACACTTCACAAACACACATAGAAATGTGTGTCAAGTAATTGTCTACCTTGGAAAATTATGTTTTTAGGTTTATTCAATTTATTTTTTATTATTTCTGTGTTTATCCACAGTATGCCTTGTCAATAGTAATAAATGAGAATTAGGATCACACTCTGTAAATACATAGGGTTATTGCTGATCAGATGATGAGAACTTTCTGGAAGAGAACAGTAGGAAGGGAAGAGAAAGAAGGGGCTGAAAAGATTTTTAAAAACTAGATTTCTTTATTTTAACTAGTGATTCCTGATGACACTACGAAGCATTGGCTTCGTAGGGCAGGATCAGAGTTCATTTATAAAAACTAGAAGACAGCCTAGCAAATATAAAAAGTTCAGATGAAAGTTTTGGCATTCGAAAAGGAAATGAAATATCTAAAGAAACATGGTCTAGCTATTTTTAATGTAATAAAGATCCTATCTATGGAAATACAAATAAAAGTCTTTCTCTGCATGCTTACCTAATGCTCAGATAATATGTTGCTTTTATGTCTTAAGTACATAACAAATATTTTGAATGAATGAACATAGCAGAAGTGTAACTTCTTATTGATACCTGACACTGAGTGATATGCTAAGTAACTAGGACGTAGGTTATAAGGGGTGAATTCCTAAGATGCTTTGATTAAAAGCCAAAAGCATGGTACTCCACAACCCTGAATGATTTACCCCAAATTTGACCTACCTTACAGTCATTCTCAACATTATGGCTCCCATAAAATTCTGGGATTTGTGCTTTACAAATCTCCTTTGTCCTACAGCATGAATTGATTTTTATATTTCTGAGCAGCTATAGTGATCTCTTCCTTTGGCCCTGATATTTGATTATCAGGTCATTTTTATAAATGTCACCTATATCTACATAGTACCACAAACTCAATTATGTTATAACTTAACTGGTTGCTTGGCACACAGCTACATAGCTATCAATAACACTAGGAACAATCAGTTTAATTTGGTCCTTTCTAAAACACACAAATTGTTCAGTAATTTATATATAATCGTCTTATCTAATCAGTTGTACAAAATAGATTATAGAGTCAGTCCCAGTTTTTTAAACCCAGCATTTTATAAATTTCCTAAACCTAATGTATCAAATATAAAAAATTATAAATTTGAACCAAAAGCCTCAAATCTTAATGTGGCATAAAAAATTAATTTTTATTAGTGGAGGAATTGCTTTAAGTAGGTGAGAAATATTTTTCTATAAATTAAAGTAATAACAGAATTGGGAAAATTTTTATTCCATTTAACTTGGGCAGGTGTCTTGTAACAACTGTGTTAAATTGCCTAGGGAGTTTTAAAGAAATAATAAGAAAAAATTAAATCCAATGAGAATTAAATATTCTGCTTCTAAGAGCTGGTGTAATTTAATCTCATTCAGTAAAAGAAAAAAATATTCCATGACTCTTTCCCAGTAAGGAATCATATAAAACTTGAAAAATATCATGTGAAGCTATGCTGTAACTCTCTACAATGACTATTAAAAAACTTAATGAAGGCTTTAGATTTCAAGACATAAATATAGTCTGAAATGGTTAGTAAGGTATACATATTAGATTTATTATTTCCTTTAAAGAACTCATGTAGCTGTCTAAGATTTATCAAATTGATGGATACCAAGAAAATAATCTATGATCTTAATTGCCAAGTTCCCAAATCATAAAAAACGATAGTAAGATCAGAGGTTAAAAAACACTTCTTTGATCACAGAGGACAAACATTATAGAATCTTCACTACCACATAAATACATGTATATGATAAAATTTATTCACACGGTGCACAACAATTGCATTGCTTGGGGTGTCTTCAGAGAATTAAAACCTTATAATATTTAACTATAGTAGTATTGTTAAGTATTATCTACTTTAATAAAAAAATCAGCAAGACCAAATAGGTCATATCTGAGGTGTCTCCCTCATAAAATTCTATAATTCGATGAAAATCTTCAGATTTGGGAGAGAAATTATATTTTTGTTTTAGCTTAGAAAAATCTTATATTTTTGAAATTTTCATTCATAGCTTTACCTGTAAGCCAATGGCTCTCAAATCCATATCTAAAGCCCAAGTTTCTTTCTTCAGAGAGACAAATACAACTAGCCAGTGAATATTTCTACCTGCCTTTCCCAGAACCTCAAACTAAGCATGTCTAAAATGGAAGATATTGACATTGACAGCCACCCCCATCTTTTGTATGTCCCAGACCAAAAACTTTGGAGATATGTTAAATGGCTCTTTATCATCCAAAAGTTATATAACAAAATGATGTGAAAAAGTAATTGACGTCTTTTCCTGTGCCTGGAATAATCAGTACGGCAAGACATTGCAGTGAAGACATCTGTTTTTCTTTTTTTTTTTAGGTGAAACTCTTAGTTTTCCCCCAGATTCAAGAAAGATACCTTGATTGTTTTTATCAGCCAGAGGTTCAAGAAGGAACTGGAAGAAAAAGTGGTTAGTGTTATTTTTGGAGATATGCAGAGTGTCTTAGTTCAGGCTACTGTAACCCATAGACTGGATGACTTATAAACAGAAATTTCTTTCTCACAGTTCTGGATCAGGGTGCTAGCGTGATTGGGTTTTTTGGAAGGCCCGCTTTCAGGCTG
>NW_007728374.1:255137-257297 GCF_000696425.1 Galeopterus variegatus
CCCCAGATTCAAGAAAGATACCTTGATTGTTTTTATCAGCCAGAGGTTCAAGAAGGAACTGGGAGAAAAAGTGGTTAGTGTTATTTTTGGAGATATGCAGAGTGTCTTAGTTCAGGCTACTGTAACCCATAGACTGGATGACTTATATAAACAGAAATTTCTTTCTCACAGTTCTGGATCAGGGTGCTAGCGTGATTGGGTTTTTTGGAAGGCCCGCTTTCAGGCTACAGACTGCTGACTTATTGTATCTTCACATGGCAGAAGACAGCAAGAGAACTCTCTGGGGTCCCTCTTATAAGGGCATTAATCCCATTCATGAGGGCTCCACCCTCATGACCAAATTATCTCCAAAGGTCCCATCTTCTAATATAATCACCTTGGAGGTTAGGATTTTAACATATAAATTTAGGGTGGAGGGACACAAACATCTGTCCATCACACAGAGTTTGGAGAATGACTTCTCAGTTCTTTCTGTAAAAGAGAATATTCAAGCTTTCTTCCTCTCTCCTACAAGATTAGAGGTGTGAACATCTCCCCTCTCCCCATTACACTAGGTTGCAAACTGGTGAAAGACACTTGCCTGAAAGTCATTGGGCCAACCAAAACTGGCACAGCACCCAAAATTGCTATGAAGAAAAGGTCAGTAGGGAATGGAACATCTGAAACAGAAAGAACCAGTACCCAGTTGTTCCACACAAGGATGTCTCAATATCCCTTGCTTAGATTGCAGACTGAGGCTTAAATCATATTTCTGGCTCCACCACTACCACCCCACCAAGGGCCATGGGTACTCAGTGGTTAATTTGGAAAAGTGGCCAGTAGGGAAAGGCTGTAGAGTGAAACGATCTACTTTTGGGAAAATAGGAAGAAAAGGGAGCCCTGGGGGAGGTAGGAACTGGCTAATGTACAGCTAGACCTCCCATGTCAGAGGACTGCAAGGGACAGCCTCGTAACAAACTTCAGATAAAAACAAATGTACTCACAAAAGAGAACCAACACTTTACTTGGAAGTCTGTCTCACAGACTTCCCACAGAGGGGAAAAAAACAGCTGGGTAGCTTTACCCTGAGAAGTACTGGCCAACAGAAAAGAGACAGTGTGCCTGCCAGTAGCAACTTGTGTTGCTCAAGTAAGTAAATGGTGTCCCAAACCCACACTCTGTGTGTGTGTGTGCTGTGGACCGATGTTCCTCAAAACTTAATCCCCACTGTAGCAATGTAAAGAGGGGGAGAAATCTTATTATGATAACTAACAGGTGGGGCCTTGAAGAGGTGATTAGACTGTAGGACCGTGCCATAGTGAATGTATTCATAATGCTGGTCAGGGGCGTGGTTCTGAGAGCGTTAAAGGAGAGCGTGTAAGAGTCTCTCTCTCTGCTCCACCATTTTCTGCAATGTGAGACCCCTGCATTACTGTAAAGCCACCACCAAAGAAGACCCTTACCCAATGTATTCCCTAGACTTTGGACTTCCCAATCTCCAAAACTTTAAGCAATAAATTTAATTTTCTTACAAACTCCTCACTTCCAGATATTTTCTTATAAGCAACAGAAATGGACTAATACAGAAAACTGGTATCAGAAAAGTGGGATGTAGCTTACAACAAACACTTGAAAATGTGGAAACGGCTTTGGAACTGGGTATTGAGGAGAAGCTGGAGGAATTTGGAGGAACAAGTTAGAAAAAGCTTAGATGTTGGTGAAAGTTTAGAAGACAAGAAAACCAGAAAAAGTTTGGAATGTTTTAAAGACTGGTTAAATGGTGGTGACCAGAATGCTTATGGAAATAGGGACTGTAAAGACCATTCTATGGAGGTCTCAGATAGAAATAAGGGACTTATCAGAAACTGGGGCAAAGATCACCCTTGCTATATGAACTGGGAAGGAACTTGGCTGCATTCTGTTTATGCCCAAAAGTTTTATGGAATGTGAAACTTAAAGGTGCTGACACATAGTATTTGGCAGAAGAAATTTCTAAGCAGCAAAACATGCATGGCTACTTGCAATAGCCTATGCTGAGTTATGGAAGAAAAGACATGACATAAAGCTAGAATGTATAATTAAAAGGAAAGCAGAGAGTAAAGATTTAGAAAATTTGCAGACTCGCCATGTGATAGAGAAGCAGAGAACCTTTTCAGGAGAAAAATGCAATGGTGCTAAGAT
>NW_007728374.1:257669-261646 GCF_000696425.1 Galeopterus variegatus
TTTATGGAATGTGAAACTTAAAGGTGCTGACACATAGTATTTGGCAGAAGAAATTTCTAAGAAGCAAAACATGCATGGCTACTTGCAATAGCCTATGCTGAGTTATGGAAGAAAAGACATGACATAAAGCTAGAATGTATAATAAAAAGGAAAGCAGAGAGTAAAGATTTAGAAAATTTGCAGCCTCGCCATGTGATAGAGAAGCAGAGAACCTTTTCAGGAGAAAAATGCAATGGTGCTAAGATTAGTATAAAAGAAAGGGATTATCAAGAGAAGGGTAAAAGGCCCTGAAGGCATCACAGAAGTCTCTGGGGCCAACCCTTCCATTATAAGCCCAGAGGCCTAGGGAGACAGGGTGGTTTTGGCGAATGGTCTCAAGGGATTCTCCACAGGCTCACTGCTCAGGGCCTTCTTGGGATGCTGCTTCCAGCACCAGAACGCCAGCTACTTTGGCTGCTCCACCTGTGGCTAAGTTGGCCCCACATGTGGCTGGATCCACAGCTTTGGAAAATACAAGCTGGAAGCCCTGGCGACATCCACATGGTATTAGGTCTGAAGGCTCACAGAATGCCAGAGCTGTGGAGGCTTGGGAGCCTCCACCCCAATGTCAAAGGATGTACGGAAAAGCCTTGGGGTTCAGAAAGAGATCTGTCATAGGGGCGGAGTCACTACATACTGCCTTTGCTAGAGCAATGCTAAGAGGAAATGTGTGGTCAGAATTGTGCAGAAAAACCCCACCAAGTTCATGCCTAGTGGAGCTGTGAGAGCAGGACGGTGATGGAGACCCCAGAATTGTGGAGCTATCAGTGTGCAACACCAGCCTGTGAGCGCTGAAGCATCACCTGAGAACAGGAAAGCCATGGGAGCAGAGCTTTCTGAGGACTTGAGGATCCAACCCCCACACCAGCATGCGGAGGACACTGAACATGGTGTCAAGTACACGACTGGCCAGCTCTAAGATTTGGTGCCTGCCCTGCTGGGTTTTGGACTTGCTTAAGAGCTGCCACCCCTTTCTTTTGGCCTATGTCTCCCTCTTTGAATGGGAATATTTGCATAATGCTTGTCCCACCATTGTATCTTGGCAGTAGATAACTTGTTTTGATTTCACAGATGGGACCTTGAGATTTTGGACTTTCAAATTGAAACAAGTTCAGACTGTGGGGTTATGGGGATGAAAGGAATGTATTTTTATATGAAAAGGACATGAGTTTTGGGGAGCCAGGAGTGGAATGATGTGGATTGATGTCCTCCCAAAATTTAGTCTCCACTGTGACAGTGTAACGAGGATGAGAAATCTTATTATGATAATTGAAATGTTGGTCCTTGAAGAGGTGATGATATTGTAGGACCAAGCCATACTGAATGGATTAGTAATGGTGGTCAGGTGCATGGTTCTGAGGATTTTAAAAGGAGAGCATGTGAGTCTCTCTCTGTCTCTCTCTGCTCCACCATTTTCTGCTATGTGAGACCCCTGCATTGCTGTAAAGCCACCACCAAGGAAGACCCTCACCAGATGTGTTCCCTGGACTTTGGACTTCCCATCCTCTGAAACTGAAATCAATACATTTCATTTTCTTAAAAATTACCCAGTTTCAGATATTTGTTATAAGCAATATAAACAGACTAACCCACTGCCATTGGTAGATACAATCTTGAGGAATAACACAGGAGCAATGAAGAAAACTAGCCAACATCCTCTCCCCACAAGTCTAGTCTGTGCTGAAGGAGTAGAAATTTGAATAGGAGAAAAATTTGTTTCAAGAATTCAATGTGACTGAAATATTGTGAGATTATACTAAGATATTACAGAGAGAATCTGCCTCATGGGAGAAAAAGAGAGTCTATAATTAGAAGCAGTTTGGGAAAGATAAAACTATTCCATGTTTACATCAGTATGAGTTGAGACTTCCAGATAAAACCAATACATGAATGATGGAGCTCCTAAACATCTCCCGGACCTATTCTTGTCTTGTCCTGTTATAGCTGTTGTAGGCCAAGCTCTATGTGTTACCCCTCACCCTGGCTACTGCATTAGTTATCTTCTTTCTAGCCTTCTATCTTTTCCCAACTTGTGCAACATTTTTTTCTCTATCCTTTCTAGCTTACAAATCTGAATGTCACTCTTCAATGGTTCTCAATTCTTAGCAAATCAAATTTTCTTCATTTTGTGTGACATTCCAGGCACTTTACTACTTGACTTCCTGTTTACCCACTCATGTTTATTTGTTGCTCAAAATTTATACAAGTGCAAACCTGAGTTACTTAGAATCCCTGAACATTTTTTCCTGTCTCAGCCTGTACATGTTTGTATTTACTTTTCCCCTTTACTTGGAATGTCAGGCAGCTCAGATAGGCAATTCATCTATTTTCAGTAATGACCTAAATGCTAACTAGCCACAATGACATCTCTGATTGCTTCAGGCTGACTCAAATGTTCTTCTCCTAGGTTCCCTCTGTGTTTTGTACATAGCAACGTTGTAACAACTGCTTCATTGATTTGTTATAATTGTTTGCCATCATATAATAGTAAAAATTACTGTCAAAATTAATTAGACTTATTTTATGAGGATCCACAAGATGACTTTTTTCAGTTCTAAATATCAGGAAAAGGGGTGCTTCTCTTGAATATCTTGGACTTTAATAGAAGGACACTTAATTTTGTAACTTTCTTTAGAAAATTATAATACCCTCAAGGACGTCTAGCATGCACTAGCAGATTCACTGTATTTTCTTGAATGAAAAAATGAATTTTAACATATCTCTCTTGCTTTGGTTACTAGAAAACTCAAAGGTAGTCTGGCCCATCTTTAGTAGGACTTCATGGAACAAGGTTGCTGTAACAACTTTAATGTGGGATTCACCGTATGTTTTACCCTTCTTTGGTCTTCCTCACACATATCACCTCATAAGTTTATTTTTCCTTTTTTAAATTTTACAATAGAATATATATGCATTCCTTATTTACCTTCTGAAATCAAAATGGCATGTAATCATAAGTAGTGATTGCACATTGATTATTTAATGAAAGAAGAGTGGATATAAATATAAAACCAACATAGTTTGGCAATGTTTAGTAAGAGATCATTAAATTTAGTTTGTTTATAAACATTGTTATGGCAGAAAACAAAATTTACTAATTCTACTTTTAATTCAACTTTCACTGTTATGTAAGCTGCTGTCTAAACTATAGATATTATTGTTTCCTAAAACACTGTGGCTGATTTTATCAGATTTTAGGTAAAATATGTTCATGTGACAAGCATGGAATTATCAGAAAGATTGTATCATTGTATTTCTATACCAGATAGGATTTGTCATAAGTGCAGCTATGATGAAGATCTCAAATTACAATGAACTTCCCATTCTGAATGTTTCCAGTCACAAAGGAAATGATTCTAACACAGGAACTGTTCAAGACTTTTTAAAGTGTGCTTCTTCTTAGATTATCTGGACCTTCCATACCTCAACTCTTAAGAAAATGTTTGCTGACACTACAGGTAGAGACAGTTTGTGCTTTAGGAGAAAAACTAACAAACAGATCAAAAACTATGATTCTTCATGCTGATTTTGTATTTTGCTATTTGACATGAAAATGTTTCCATTTATAAGCAATACTGAAGTTCTTTGGTGGAGACACATGACCTTTAAGAACATGTTCAGTTAGCATTCAATTTCCACTTTTCTTTTCATAAAACCTACCTGGATGGTAGGGAACAAAAAAGAGAAAGTTAGGGACCTTAACTGGACAATGATCAGATGATTTGGAGTTGGAATGGATAGCCTATGCATGTGAGAACTGGTTCTTAACCACTAAGTTTTAGTTTTTTGTTTGTTTTAACTGTAACCCTATACATTTCTCTGCATGTTCCTGCCAGGTTTTGAACTATTTAGAAAAAAGAGGCAGTAGGAGAATGAGGAACATTGGCTTAAAAATAATTAATAATTGGATGATACATTTAGAACCTGATGAAAAAGAA
>NW_007728374.1:262046-264113 GCF_000696425.1 Galeopterus variegatus
TTTCTCTGCATGTTCCTGCCAGGTTTTGAACTATTTAGAAAAAAGAGGCAGTAGGAGAATGAGGAACATTGGCTTAAAAATAATTAATAATTGGATGATACATTTAGAACCTGATGAAAAAGAATAAAGTTATTACATTCTACCAATGAAGTGAAACCCCTAATACAAAAACAAATATACTTTGGTTTCATTCAACCAAAACATACTTGTGTGTCCATCAGAGCTCTAAGCAACCTCATATTTGACCTCATTTAATTTCACAACAACCCCATGTGGTATATATGACAGTGACTGTACACATGAAGAGACTGAGCCCAAGAGGGGCCAGGGACTTTCCCAAGGGCTCCCCACTCATGGGGGCTAAAGCAAAGAGTTGGGGGCCATAGGCTGAGAAGCATCCAGGAAGAAGGAAACAATTAGGAGCCAGACATGGACTTGAAACTATTTCTACCACCTACCGGCTCCATTGCTTTGATATCTGTTTATTCTCTCTGAGCTTCTAGAAGTTGATAGGAATGAAATGAGATTGCGTATCATAAGTATAATAGATGTTAAGCAAATATATGTTTAGTATATTATTAAATAATTGATTAGTGAAAAGCTCTAGCTGATTTCTAATGAGGATTAAATAGATTAATATATATGTCTGCCTAGCCATACTAATAAATGTTATGTAATTCTATATTATTAAGGCCTTTAATTAATAATTATTATTAAAGTCTCTAAATAAGCACAGTTATTCTAATTATCATTATTAAACTTATCATGCTTGAATTTCAGTTTTTAGCTTCTGCTTACTGGTTATCCCAATGAGAATTTATAAGTATTTTTAGTCTACCCAGAGCAAAAAAACTCTCTTCAAAGTTAAAGCTGAAAGACAGACGAAATTTTTGTTTTTATCTCTAACATTGCCTATCTACTTGTAAAATCACTTCTTGCCTGTCTTTTTCTAGTTTATTTTTCTAACGTTCTGTACAGAACTACATAAAAACCTGCCAATGAGTTTGGTTACCTTACAAAACCTGCTTCTCTGTAACTGGGGCCAGCAATATACCATGTTTTCTTTCCTCTGGCCAGAAGCTATTTCCTTATTTAAGAGAGAATTGACATTGCCATTCCCAATTCACAAACCCACATGTCACTGTCACAGGCCTGGTTTTGATCTTTGAAGCACCTCTTCCTAAACTGGTATTCAGACTCCTTGCTTTTAGAGGAAGGAGAACTGATGCCTCCATCAGATATTATTAACCTGAGGAGAAACACAAATCCTGCTATGACAGATGTGTCTTGTGACATAAGCGTGCTGTCGTCTCCAAGAATCTAGTTGGACAAACTGTCTGAAGGGGACAGCCCGGCTTGCTGACTGGCATTGAATGTACAGGAAACCATCTAAACAAAGGGCTGAATCTGTTTCAAATTAGGGAGTAGAAATACAGTAAGATGATTGCACTGTGATTAAATAACTAAAAACAGTTTATCAGCTCAATAAGTTGTCACACCATCTGTCACGTAAATGAGACAGTAAAACAGATTTGGTCTATAACACAGTCTGATGAAATGCAAACTGGATCTGATTACACATTTTCTTTAATTCCTTGCTTTTATTACCTTTGTGGAATGAATTTCCTCATTTTAGTGGTCATTCATCAAGAATTCAGTTCTCTCCTTGTGGTATTTGTGTTTTTGCTCTTTCATTTTCTAAAATTTTATTTTAGGAAAGCATAGCTTGGAGACTGTACTCAAAAAGTCTATATCATCTTTTCATTCATTTTAAGAATCAATGAAATTTGAAATGCCCTTTAGATACCATTTGTTAAGGACATATGTGCCAGGTTAAACTTTTTATAAGTAGTCACATTTAATCCTCACAGCAGCCATAGTAGATAGGTTTTGTAATCTTCATTTTATGTACAGAAAAACTACGCCAAAGAAAAATTGGATAATGTACTCAGGGTCACACAAAACCTAAGTGAAAGATCTGGAATTTAAACCCAGGTCTATTTGAGTCCAAAGACTGTGGTTTTCATTGCTCTTTATTTGAATTCAATTCAGTTAAAAAAAAAAAAA
>NW_007728374.1:265830-267823 GCF_000696425.1 Galeopterus variegatus
TCAGCATCCACTGGGCACAGCTACACTCTTCAAGACTCTCAGCTTGGAGCAGGGAAGCTCTTCCAGATTAGTTCCTTCTTCTCTCAGCCCTAGAATTAGAAGTTGCTCTCTCCATATGTTATCCCCGCACTTTCATTATCCTTAAAGCCCAAATGCAAACTCCTCCATAAATTCTTTCAGATTCCTAATGTAATTGCCTCTGTTTTCTGAGTTTCTACTAATAATTTAGTTAAAACTCTCCTATGCTTTTTGGCACTTTCTTTCATGTTTTAACTATAATAAATATGAATTGCTTCACCCAACTCAGGTTATGAATAGGATCACACTGTTTATTTTTCAAATTCAATTAAAATTATGTTCTAGAAACATTGAACAGGTCAAGATTCGGAGGAACTCCAGAGTCATGTTCTTGAGGCCACCTGTTGCCGACCTAGATAACCTAGGAAAATGAGTCCAGAAAACAGGTCTTCAGTCGTCCTCCTCAAAAGAGAAAGGGGCAGTGCTTATCCTTGACACAGAGTGAAATAGCAAAGGCTTAGACCACCAGCAAAATAAGAACAAGGTGAGAAAAGTTTATTTTGTTCTTATTTTTTTCATCTGAAAATATAGACAGAAGGTATTTTAACTTTAGCACACACAAATTAGCATTTTATAGTTCAGTATTGTGTTGACTTTGACTTACATAAGAGTAAGTAAATGAGAGTTCCCCAAACTTTCCAGTACTCTGAGCCTCTGAAGGTCCTGCCTGGGCAAAATCCTCACATCTCTCGGTTTACCCCTCCTGTCTCTTGCTGGTACACACTGTTACTGCTGACCTGTTGAGGTCGTTAGCCTATTGCTGCTGTTTCATCCCAGGTTTCTGCTTGGGCCAGCCTGGTCTTTTGAAGGAGAGTGCCTCCAAGTGTGATTTCATTCCTTCACCATTCAAGCCATCATGCATGCCCCTGCTCAGGATCCTAACGCCTCAGCTCAAATGCCCAGTCCATCAGGGTATCCACCCAGTCATCTCCAAAGCTTCTCCACATCAGGACCTCTGGAACCAAGTGGTCTCAAACACCCACCCACACAGAACTTACAGACTTTATACCTTCCATGTCCTGAGAGATCTGTCCAACACCAAGAGTTCATTCCACATTCTGGTGACTCATGTGAAAAGCTTGATGGTCATAAGGAAGGACTGAAAGGGAGGCCTCACCACCCCGAATGAGTCGTGCTTCCATTCCTTCCAGTTGAGTTACTGTTTGTGAGGATGGATACAGAACTTTTCACACATACACACATGCTCACACAAACATACACACACTCACATGTACACACAATATAAGTTCCTGAATGGTCATCTACATATTTTGTTATGACCTTGTCTCACGTTTTCTACCAGATCAAAAATTCTAAATATAAGTTCAATGCCTAATTTATTTCTGTCCTTCCATCCCTACATAAAGTAGTATTTTTGTATATGGACAAAGTATTGAATGAGAGAATAAATGAATAGTTTTATTTTTAATTCCAAGAAATTAGGTTGATTAGTATAATCACTTAATTAACAGATTCACTTTAAAAATAAAAATCATTGAGAGTAACAGAACAGGGACTCAAAAATTGCTTAGATACTAGATCTAAAAAAAAAAAAAGCATTTATTTATCATCCACTATGTGCCTGAAGCTATGCTAGGTGCTAGAGTCACAAAAATAAATCATGTAAGATGTGTGCTATTAAGGCGTTCATAGTCTATACAGGACAACCAGCACATACATAAATACTTATTTTTCAATGTTATAAGGCTAGTGAAGATGAGTATAAAATATTGGAGGTGTAGAGAACACAATTATGTAGCACTCTGTAATTCCACCAATGTAACACTCAATACACTCATGCAATTGCCAGTAGAAAAATTGCCATCTCTAAAAGATTACATGCTCCATGAGGACAGTGCCTCTGTTTGTTAAGTTCACTACAGTCTCCCAAGCAACTAGCAGAGAGCTTGGCACA
>NW_007728374.1:268470-270575 GCF_000696425.1 Galeopterus variegatus
GTGAACTAAGGCATTGTCTTTCTAAACCATGGTTTTCACATCTGTGTAATGGGCGTGATACTGCTACCTAACTCATAGCTTTATTGTAAGGATTAAGATGGTAAATATAGACACTTAGCACACTGCATTATGCATAGTATACACTTAATAAATACTTATCGCTTTAGATATATCTAGAATTGAAGTTCTTCTTATCATTTCTACCTCTTTCAAGTTACTGATAGCTACTATTTTTTTCAAAGATTTTGCTATGGGTTAAATGTGTCCCCCAAAGGGTCATATATTGGAAACTTAACCTCCATTGTAACAGTGTTAAGAGGGTGGGAAATCCTATTATGATAACTGAAAGGCGGGGCCTTTGAAAGTTGATTGGATGGTGAGGACTTCACCCTCCTGAGTGGATTAATCCATTGATGGTTGTATGGGTGGCCATGGGTGTGGTGACCATGATGGCTTTATAAGGAAAGCGAGTGAGAAGCTTAGTTCTCTCTTGCTCAGCCCGTTTGCCATTGATTTGGAGAGTCACCACTAAGAACAAGACCTTCACCAGATATGTTCCCTGGACTTTGGACTTCCTAGCATCTGAAGCTGTAAGAAATATATATTTTTTTTTTTTTATAAATTACTCAGTTTCAGGTATTCTGTTATAAGCAACAGAAACAGACTAAAACAGATTGCAATACCAATTCTGGTCTCCCCATTTCCATTCTGGCTCCATCATAAATTCTTTCAGAATGATATCTTTTTATATGCAATTCATTTCATGCCACTGTGCTCGATCTTTCCATGGCTTTACACCTTAATAAAATAAAATAGTTATTACTGTGACCTACAAGGTCCTACATGACTTTGCCCTCAGAAATCTCCCACTCTCATTCTTTATCATGTTTCCCTCTGTCACACTGTGCTAGCCATATTCTAGAACTCTCCAAGCACATTCCTGGTGAAGTATTTTTCTCTTGCCATGAAATCCTCTCCCTGGATGTATTTCCACATGGCTGGCTCCATTTCTTCATTCTGTTTTTCTCTGACACCCTGTCAAAAACAGTCCACCCCCCTCTTCCATCACTCTGTCNATTCTGTTTTTCTCTGACACCCTGTCAAAAACAGTCCACCCCCCTCTTCCATCACTCTGTCCCCTTGTCCTATTTTATTTTTCTCTTGGCACTTACTACCCCTTACTTATTTGTTTTCTGTGTCTTGCCCCATTTGTATTTAATTGCCACGAGAGCCGAGATGTGATCTATTTTTGTGATTGTTCACTACTATACTTTCCTCATCCAAATCAGTGTCTGAGTCATAGGAGGGACTCAGGAGATATTTTTTACAGAAGAGATAACTGAGGCCTAAATTTTCATCAGATTGTTCATTCACTCAGTAGCCTTCAATCGACTGCTTTCCAAAACTCAAAGCAATTAAATTTGATACACTGGATAAATGACTTTCATCCATGAGTGAAATCACAGAGTTCATGAAAGAAATTCAGAAAGTTTCAAAAACTAACCAAAAAGAGAAGGCTGAGGTTCAAATTATGTCAGGGCATGGCTTCTGGGACCACACTGTCTGGAGATAAAATCTACCTAATTCTGCCACTTAAAAGTTGTGTTATTTTGGGCAAGTTACTTAACTTCTCTGTTTTTCTATTTCTCATCTATAAAATAGTAATGAGTAGTACCTACCTCATAGTGTTGTTACAAGGATTAAATAAACTAATATTTAATAATGCTTTGAATAGTGCCTGGCGTAAGTTCTACATAGTAGTTTTGTAAATACATACATAAGCCTTCTTTGTCCATTTATATATTTGTTCAGAACACAGAAGAAAAACAGAAAATCTTCCAAATTCTATTTTTGAAAGTATAACATTGAAATTAAACCTGAAAAAGATAAATACTAAATATCAAACCAAGGAGTAATTGCACATTTGAATATAAGTTTAAATACCATGTAAATAAAATTGCACATTGAATATAAGTTTAAATACCATGTAGTATATTTAAGGTATGTTACAGAATAATGAAGTGTGATACAAACCTGGAATGTAGGATGATTCAATAGTATGAGATCTATTAATATGAAAGGGGGAAATATAATCTTTTTTTTTT
>NW_007728374.1:271286-309893 GCF_000696425.1 Galeopterus variegatus
GTCTTTTTTACTGACCGGTAACAGGATCGCAACCCTCAGTGTCGCGCCTGTACCGGGGACTAGCAATGGGATTGCAACCCTCGGTGTCGCATCCACACCGCGCTCAGCCAGTGAGCGGGAACCGGTCTCCACATGGGATCCGAACCCTCGGCGGGAGCGCCGCCGTGCTCCCAAGCGGCGCACTCTCCAGTGAGCCACCGGGCCAGCCCGGGAAAATATAATCTTAATTGATGAGGGACATTTGAAAATTTAGTTTTCATCCTTAATAATGGGGAAAAATATTTAACAGTTCCTAATTATCTTTCCTTCCAAATTTGTTGACAATATGCTAACTTTATTTTAATAATCAGGCTAAAAATAGAAACAGTTCCAGGTAGAAAAATTGATTTAATGTGATAAAAATAAAATAATACTTGTGTTGATTTCACAAGCAGTATTAAACTAGCACTACTATGACAAAATTTTAGAAATAATCTGGACTATTTCTTTTATCTTCATGAAAGAACCTAAACAAAATTTTCTAGGTTTCTAAACTTAAACTCAGAGACAAAATTCACTTTAAATTTATAGTAAATTTTACCATTACTAGGTAGGAAATAGGTTATAAAAATTTTTACTCAAATTATACTAAAATGCATAGGATAAGGATTATTTGGGGGTATTATAATAATTAAATTAACTCTTTTTAAAATTTCTTGCTTTGTTCATTGCTATTGAAAGTTCTTAGTCATGGTTGAGGATTAAATTTAGTTGAATCTTGCTCCAATGACTGAAAGTCACTTAGCATTTTTTAAAATTCTTTTAATTAAATCCATTTTTTAAAATTACACAAGTAATATGAGACAATTAAACAAGAAAGGAAATGTTGATAAGCTGTCCCAACCTGACCTGTCCATTACCTCCTGAGGTAGATGGTGTTGACTGTGTACCCAGCATCCTTTCCCTCTTAGACCTTTCTGATGGAGAACTGACTTTATTTATACATGCTTCTTCGCGAAGCCCAATTACCCAAGAGGAAGCTGGCTCCACTGCATGCACAGAAAGCTCAAATGATTGGTCTAAAACAAGATTTCCAAACTTTATGGGTTCTAGGATCCCCTTTACTTTCTTAAAAGTATTGAAGATTCCAAATATGTGTTGTTTATCTGGGCATATCTATTGGCTTTTACCATAATAGCCATTCAAATAAAAGTTTTAAAAATATTTATTATTTAAAAGTAGCAATAATAGACCCACTTTATGTTAACAACAATAACTCAATTTCATGAAAAGCGGATCCCAGGGACCCTCACAGGTCTTTTGACAACACTTTGAAAACTGTTGGTCCGGAGTAATTCCTCCCTCTATCCAATGACTGAGGGGCTCAGCAGACAGCATTAGGCATTTTCCCAGCCATAGGGTTTGGATCACAAATGGCAATATTACCCAATTCAGGCCAGTGTATTTTGAGAACTTTACTTAGGGCTTCTGAGAAATCAGTTTTCTCTCTTTAGGTAAAATCAGCAGAAGAGGCCATCTCTTTTTCTTTGGCTGTTGTGACATGTAAAAAGTGGCCATAGATCTTAGTTTGCCTGGGATGGTTCCAGTTTATACTTGTCCTATAGCAAGAATTAATAGCACTACCTTTCAATCTCCAAAATTTTCCAGTTTAGGTGATAAAGTAGAGTGTTGCCCTAAGAGTGTGGATATGAAACAAAGAATTATTAGTTTTGCAGGATTAAAAATAAGCAGAACAAACGCAAAGCTAGAGCTCAGAACCATCAAAAAGGAAGCAGCCAAGGAAATCACAGAGAAAGAGCCAGAGACATTTACGCTGAAATCACCCTAGGGCTAGATTACCAGAATAGATTTCTATTCCAATCTTTTTCCTCACTTTCCAAATCAATCCAAGTTGAAACCTCTAGTATTTGCAGCTGATGGCAACCTAACTGATGTACTTCCGTCAGGTGTACCAGTGACAGGTAGTAACAGTTCAGCATGTGTTCTCCCAGCTTTCTCCTTGATCATACAACATGCACATTCACTTACACATTTCACATAATAAATTTTTGGTTGAAGTTTGCTTTTATAAGAATGAAGTTACTAACACATATTTAATAACTTACAGATCTCCTTTCTAATAGTCTCATAATGTTTTATCATATCAATGTACCACCTTTTTCCCCCTGTTCTTGGGCATATAGGTTGTTCTCAGGTCCTACTATTAATAATGTAGAATGATTATTTGTGCACATATACTTTGCCTGTTGCTTTTATTATGACAGAATAGATTCCTAAATCTGGGACTGCTTGATCAAAGAGCATGTGAGGATTATTATGCTTGAAAATAACTAGAAAGATATTAGATGGAGAAGTAGTGGAATAAATAAAAACCCCAAGACCTAATGAAAAAAAGCAATCATCAGAATGTAGGATAATTTTTTCTAATGGTAAAGTTGGGGAAAGAAAGATGTTTGGAATTTCTTTAATTGACATCTTTTGTCATTACTTAACCACCCAATTTGCCCACATGTTTCAGGAACAGAACATAGATAAGGAATAAAAGGAGATATAGCTCCTTTATTTCGGGAATGTTTTTCCCCTTGGAATGTTGAGAAAATAGATTTTACCTGTTACACATAATCAGTAGCTATATAAAATATGAACTACTCACTCAATTGATCAGATAAATATCATATTTTACTTAAAATGCCAATGAACATTTTTATCAGAAACTAGAAAAGTGATTCTACAAATCATGATAGGATACAGATGATTAAACTCTTAAAAACCATTTTTCTTTATCATCTCATGGGGCATATAAGAAGACATAAGGCTAATAGTGTCTCATTTATGGCACAAAACTAGTAATTCATTTTAAGGGTTTGGTGTTGATGACTTATATAACTACTTATAAATGGGTAAAAGGAGGTGATGAACCAAGCATCAGATTTTTTAAAAATTAGTATTTATTTAAAAAAATACTTTGTCTTGGATCTTGTACTAATGCCCACTTTATGAAAGGAATGCTTTGAAGTTTCTGTCTAGCTCTCTCTTTTTGCCCCTTTGGTATGGGATAAAGGTTGGAGAAGGCAAGCAGAAGAAAGTGGAGGTAATGTTTATGATAAGTAATTTACCAATTTCTTTGAATTTTTATCTTCTAATTAGGCAGTATAAGCAGTTCATCCAATCAGAAATTCATTTACAGCTCAGAGCTCAAAGATTGCTCAGAGTCTGATATCTACAGATTGGGGTGGTGTAAAATAGCAGTGCAATTTATTAAAATGGGCCCAAGAGATAGGAAAGGAGCATTTTATGCTGAGATATTTGTGCACATTAAAATGCTGCCTTGAACATTTCAGTTCATGTGTTTATGTGAATATGAAATACAGAAACTTGGTACAATATGAAAAATGTAAACAGTTGAAGGTTTCCCTCCTACTCTTTCCTTTTCCCTAAACCCACAGCTTTTACCAGATACCTTTCTGAAGATAGACAAGAATATATATATATATATATGTGTGTGTATTACTGTTTTTTGTTCAAATGATAGCCTACTACACTACTAAAAACTTTATGCTTTTTCTAATTTAACATTACATTATGTAGTTCCAATTCAGCACATATAGAGTATATAGTTCTTTTTGACCAGCTATGTATACTCTATTAAATCACTTTTTTTTGTTAGACATCTATATTGGTTTTTTTCTTTTATTGCTATTATAAATAAACTGCAATGAATGTCTTCATACATGTTTTATACATATGTAGGAAAACTCTAGATGTCAAAATTTTACATTTTGAAAATATTGCAAAATTGCCTTCTATAGAGGTTGAACCAGTTCCACTAATTATGTGTGAATAGTCTGCATACAAATGCTTTCACCTACAAAATGTTTAATTTTTTTTTTTCTTTTGGTCGCTGGCCAGTACCAGAAAACTAACCCTTGACCTTTGTGTTACAAGGCTGTGCTCTAACTGAGCTAACTGGCCAGCCCTTTAAATTTTTTGATATTTGAAAATTTGATAACAAATGATCTTTAGCTTTTGCTTATATTTGCTGAATATGAATAAGATCGAGATTCAGGTCATGTTGATTTTTGTTTTTTCCTTCTGACTGTTTATATCCTTTGTGCATATTTTTTCTATTGAGGTTTTGGTCTTTTTTGTTAATTTATTGTTGCTCCTTATGTATTAAAAAAATTGGCCCTCTGTGTGTTATACTTATGGTAAATATGAGTGTTTAGTCATTCATCATTTTTATTTTTGTTATTTTTGTTGTAGTTACTTTAAAATTTTAAGATAGGTAATTTTTAATATTAAAATAAATAAAAGGTATCTATTTTCTTCTATGGTCTGGATTTGGTGTCACTCTTAGTATGGGTCATTCTTAGATTTTTTTTAAACCTGTATTTCCCTCTAATTCCTAGGGGTTTTTTCCTCCAAGTAATAGACTTTATTTTTATAGCAGTTTTAGGTTTACAGAGAAATTGAATAGAAAATACAGGTAGTTCCCAAAGACATACCCCTCCACCCCCCACCTCAGAGTTTCTCCCATTATTAACAAGTTACATTAGTGCAGTACATTTGCTACAGTTATGAACCAATATTGATCTATTATTATTAACTCAATTTTACATTAGGGTTCCCTCTTTGTATTGTACATTTCTATGGGTTTTGTCAAATGTATATCTTACACTCACAGTCACAGTATCATATGGAATAGTTTCTCTGCCCTAAAAATCTTTCTTGTTTAAGTTTCTGATCCATCTGAAATGTATTCTGGCATAATGAGTGAAATGCAAATTTAACCAGTTTCCTCAACTCATTTATCTTTATTCTGCAGAGAAACAATGCCACCTTTTTCATATAGTAAACTACATATAGAAAAACATACATATATTAAAAATAAAATATTATGTTTTAGTAATCAGCAAGGCTAGTTTCTTCTATATTTCTTAATTTTTTCAGTGTTTCTCTATGTTTGAGTCCAGGGTTGTTTTCATAGGAGCACACTTATTAGTGTGTTATGCAAAAGGTGAGAAGGGCAGTGGGATTTAGGGAATATTTATTTAATCTAATATAATTGTAGCTAAAATTATGTTTTGATATTTTAAATAAGAAAAGTTGATTTTTGGTTTAAAAAATATAAATCAATAGGGTTGCAGATGTGACATCAAATTAAATAACTTTTTCCGCTCAAAACGTCTCCAACGACATAATTCCAGTGGATTTTTCCTTTGAACATTCCTGTATTTCAGTATTCAGTTATTGTTATTTGGGAAATGAAGCATATTATCTCGATTCCTACAACAAAAGAAAATTGTGGGTATGTTTTCTTCTTTTTTGCTATGTTTTCTGATCTTGTTTCCACTAATTAAGCAGTAATTTAGTCCCTTACACTTTGAAGTTTCACTCATTACCTGGCTTCTGTAAGTCAACAAAAGGCAACATCTAAAGCCCTCAGTATTGGACCATCACTTTGGGGACTGCTAATTGAATGTAATTACTTTATTTTGTGCCAAGGTTCATACTTGCAACATTGCCTTCTAATAATTTAAATTGTCTGCATACTGCAGGGGGACTGTTTGACGCCAGAGTGGAGACGGTCAGGCAGCCACTTGGGCCTTGGAAGCAAAGTCAAAAGTCAGGAGACATTGTCATTTGGCTACCTACTCATTAGCTGCCCTCTATGGCTGTCTGTTGTTTTGAGTGAACAGGATGTGTAGTGACTGAATCTTGCCCCTAAAAATAGCTGTGAAAACATGCATTTGGGATGTACAGTAATTGGTTGCAAAGCTGATTGCAGATATTTTTAAAGACCTTGGGAAAAGGCAAGATATTTTTAAAGCATGATCTTACCTTGCAATAACCACATTACTTTCCTCTCTCTCTCTCTCTCTCTCTCTCTCTCTCTGTGTATTTGTGTGTGTGTACAAAAAGAGGGAGGAAGATAGGGAAGAGTTGTAATAGGGTAAAGATCAAAAAGATAAAACTAAAATTTAGAGTTGTCATTATTATCTTGTTAAAGGAATTTGAAGAATGGTGTGTTACTGAAGAATAAAGTCAAGTCCTCTTGCATTTCCTTGGCCTGATGATTTTGGCAACTACCTTGCTACCAACAGGAAACATCACCCAAACATCATTTTTTTTTTCTCTGCATGTTAGAAGAAAGTTTATTGTAGAAGAGGAAAATTACAATTCTGAAGTCCTTAACACACTTTAGAAAAACTTTCTGACCCACACACTGGATGCAATCAAGGCTGAAATTTGGCCTCTATTTGGGTGATTAATCATATAGTGAACCTGGTCTCACTGGCTCTAATAATAGGGCTTGCCCTTGGCTCTTTGTGGACCAGGGAAATAAGAGCATCTTCCCTGAGTGTCAGAATCCTCCCCTTTTGTTAACGGTGCCAGCAGGTCTACGCCACTGGCAGTTAAATTTAATGTGAGCCTTTCATTTTCAAACTGCATTCAAGTTTAGAAAGAAAACAATACTATAGTTTTAAAAGAAAAGGTAACGTGTACAGCAACAGGAAAAAATTAGTTAAAAAACGAGATTATATTGAATAAAATTAAGTGTAAAGCTTTAATTTACCAGAATCCTTCTAATTATTTCTTTATGATGGTTGGAAGAATAAAATGACCACCAGAGTGAAAGATTCCAATTCTTTCCTGATTATGTGTGTTTACTGTGTGTTTTTTTAGACAATTCACACACCATATAATTCACCTTTCAAAACATACAATTCAGTGTGTTTAGTATAGTCACAAAGTTGTATAACCATTACCACTACCTAATTCCAAGACATTTTCAACTCCCCAACATGAAACTCCATATCCATTAGCAGTCATTCACCATTTAATCCATCCCCCTGCCAGCCCTGGTAACCTCATTTCTACTTTCTCTCTCTAAGAATTTGTCTATTCTGGACATTTCATATAAGTGGAATCAAACAATGTGTGTCCTTTTGTGACTGGCTTCTTTCACTTCGGGTGTCCTCAAAGTTCGTCAATGTTATAGCACATACTAGTACTTCATGTTTTTGTGGCTGAATAATATTCCATTGGGTGGATATACTGCATTTTGTGTATCTACTCCTTACTTGATAAACAGTGGGTTGTTTCCACTTTTTGGCTATTTTGAATAATGCTGCTATGAACATTTATATAAAGTTTCTGTGACCATACGTTTTCAATTCTTTTGGGTATATACCTAGGAGTGGAATTGCTGGGTCATGTGGTAACTGTACATTTATCATTCTGAGGAACAGTTACACTATTTTCTAAAACCTTTTATTTTTATTTTTTTTTTTTGTCTTTTTTTCCGTGTCCGGCAACGGATACGCAACCCTCAGTGTTGCCCCTGTACCGGACCAGGGACCGGCAACGGGATTGCAAACCTTGGTGTTGCTCCCGCGCCTCGCTCAGCCAGTGAGCGGGAGGACATTTCATATAAGTGGAATCAAACAATGTGTGTCCTTTTGTGACTGGCTTCTTTCACTTCGGGTGTCCTCAAAGTTCGTCAATGTTATAGCACATACTAGTACTTCACGTTTTTGTGGCTGAATAATATTCCATTGGGTGGATATACTGCATTTTGTGTATCTACTCCTTACTTGATAAACAGTGGGTTGTTTCCACTTTTTGGCTATTTTGAATAATGCTGCTATGAACATTTATATAAAGTTTCTGTGACCATACGTTTTCAATTCTTTTGGGTATATACCTAGGAGTGGAATTGCTGGGTCATGTGGTAACTGTACATTTATCATTCTGAGGAACAGTTACACTATTTTCTAAAACCTTTTACATTCCCACCAAGAAACTATGAGGGTGCTAAATTGTCGACATCCTCACCAACTTATTGTCCATCTTTTTTATTATAGCCATCCTAGTAGGTATGAAAAAGTATCTTGTGGTTTTGATCTGCATCTTCCTAATGACTAATGATTTTGAGCAACTTTTCATGTGTTTGATAGCCATTTGTATATATTCTTTGGAAAAATGTCTACTCAAGTCCTTTGCCCATTTTTTAAATTGGGTTATTGTGTTTTCATTGTTGAGTTGTAAGAGTTCTTTACACATTCTGGATAGACCGTTATAAAGTATATGATTTGCAAATATTTTCCTTTATTTTGTGGGATGTCTTTTGTCTTTCTCAGTAGTTTTATTGTCCAATTTACCTATTTTTTTCTTTTTTTTTTGCTTGTGCTTTTTTTGTCTTATCTAAGAAACCATTGCCTAATCCTAGATCACAAAGATTTACCCCTATGTTTTCTTCCAAGTGTTTTATAGTTTTAGCTCTTACATTTATGTCCTTATTTCCTTTTGAATTAATTTTTTAATATGGTCTAAGGTAAGAGTCCAGCTTAACTTTTTACATAAGGATATCCAGTTATCGTAGCATCATTTGTTGAAAAGAGTAATCTTTTCCAATTGAATAGTAATGGCACCCTTGTCAAAATCAATTTACCATGTATGGGTTTATTTCTGGGCTCTCAATTCTATTCCTATTCTTTTGCCAATACTATATAGTCTTGATTTCTGTAGCTTTGAAGTAAGTTTTAAAATTGGGAAATGTGCCTCCCAACTCTTGTTCTTTCAAGATGGTCTTGGGTGTATGTGTAATTTTAACATAAGTTCAAGGTAGTTCAAAAAGTTCATGGAAAGATTTGTGTTATTTTTTAACTCTATTTTTTCATGAACTTTTTGAAGTACACTTGCTTAATCAAAATCACAATAAAATTTTTTGATCTGGAAACATAATTTGGTTTTAAAAAAGTATTTTTTAAAGATCTCACCATAAATAAAAACTTTCAAGTAACTTGAATGTCTCATTTTATAAACCACTCTCTAGTAATAAAGGAATATTGTTAGTAAATGCCCTAACTCATCCAAAAGCCAATTTACATTTAGCAAATTAATGTTTTAAAATGGTAAGTTATTGTGAGAATAAAGAAGGCAATAGAATATTCTGAATTGTATTCCTAGTGGAGAATTGATGTAAGAATAGCTGTGTTTACCTTTCAGCTCTGCTATTCATTACTGATAACTTAGAACAAGTCACTTTATCTTTCTAATCTTGCTTTTCCTATACATAATTTGATTATAAGTCCATGTTCCAGGCAGCTGGGAGAAAAGGGGAAGTGGAGAGCACATGCCTTCCCTCTAAAAGCTCAATCCCAATATTGCACATATCACTCCTGCTCAGATACCATTACCTAGAACTTAGTCATGTGACCATCTCTAGCTGCAAGGGAGGCAGGGAAATAGTCTTAATTCTGGGCAACCATGTTCTCAGCTGAAATTCAGAGAAACTGTCTGTTCCAGATGAAACAGCATGGCTATTCCTCTGTTAAACTCCTTATTTAAGGATCATTTATCTTTAACTTTATTTGCATTGAACAGAGTGTATCTTTCATTCAGAAAGGTTTTTGCATGTTTAATGACATGCTTTTTGTGATTACAATTTTCTCAAGCATTTTTTCTTATTTTTAGGCTTGTGGTTTATCAAAGTACTACAAAATACTACAGATACTTGATAACAAATCAGATACTATAGAAAAATTTATAATGAAAAGCAATAGTCATGCCTTTGCCCAAAGCCTGCAATCTGTTTCTTTTTTTAATTTTTATGATTGATACCTCCATAGCTATATATATTTGAATTTCTATGTCCTGTTTTATCTAATTTATTTTTTTTTCCATCTATTTGTTTATTTATTTATCTATTTTTATTAGCTCCCACATATAAGTAAGAATATGCAGTATTTCTCTTTCTGTGCCTAGCTTATTTCACATAACATAATTGTCTCTAAGTTCATCCATGTTCCTGTTTACCTAATTTAGACAATTCCTATTAATTCTCTTGTACAGAAGATGAAGATTTAACTCACCTACTGTATCCCATTTCCCCATTTACTCACTCATATCAATGTTAATATTTATTTTATTATTAGTTTTTTTTACTGGTTTCCTTCATAACCTTTAATGCACTTATATCTCTGATTCTTATTCCATTAACTTTTCAGAGTATGAGTTGATTACTACTTTGTAAAATGAGAATGCTAGCAACCCCACATTTTCTCTCCTTATACCCCATTTTTCTGTTAACTATATTCTCAGTTGTACATTATCAAAATTGTGAACAATTTCATTCTTTGTTTTTGTATTAATAATATTATTTTTTTTTTACATTCTAGGATGTTGTTGCAGGGCAGTTGGGGGGGGGAGAGGAGAAAGGAGAAGGAAATGGGATGGAAGAAGGAGGAAGGAAGAGGAGGGGCGGGATTGAAGCCTGTGGTACCCCCCTCATTCCCACAGGGGAGAACAGGGGACTTCCAGTGGTGGCTCGGTCATTGAACAATTTCATTCTGCCTGTCAGCTACATGAAGTCTTGATACATGTCTTTCCTATAAGTGGGCTCTAAAAGTTGGGGATAAGTTGCAGGATTTATATTATTATGACTATGTAATGAATATGACAAGTTGGGTCAAGTGATATGCTAAAATTATATTTTCATTTTAACAGGTTTATTTCCACAGCTGCTTGGACAAATGAAAGGAGACTGTTCCTAGCATTAGTGTCAAGTCAACATTTCTTTTTCATGCCTCATCAATTGCTTAAAATTATGCTTCCTTTGAATTTGTTTCTTGTTTGAAACAACAATTTCTATTTCTTAAAGTTTCTATTGTTTTTGGTTTAATTTCTTGCAGTATTTGCCTTTATTTAAGTCTTTTTACATAAGTCTTATTCTTACAGACCTTCCCTGCAAAACCTCTCTCCCTTTACTCTAGTCAATTGGTTGCCCCCAGCCTGCTGCACAATTGTTTTTCAGGACGACCCCATCACTGCTTTTCTGGGTTGAAAACTTTGACTTTTGAATCAAATGAATTTCACTTTATGTTCTCATTTTGCCGAAACATTTCAAGTTAACTTTTCAAGAAAATCCTTGTGAAATGTAAAATTACTGAGAGTTCCTCCTTGTCTGTAAAAACAAAAAAGTCTTTATTCTCTTTGACTTTTGAATCAAATGAATTTCACTTTATGTTCTCATTTTGCCGAAACATTTCAAGTTAACTTTTCAAGAAAATCCCTGTGAAATGTAAAATTACTGAGAGTTCCTCCTTGTCTGTAAAAACAAAAAAGTCTTTATTCTGTGCTCACACTTGAATGCTAGATTGCTGGGTAAAGAATCTAGGTTGAAATCATTTTATCTCAATTTGAGATGCTGTGTTCCATATGTCTTCTATCATACCATATAAATCAATGAATGCTATTTCAATTCTTAGTTCTTTGCATGTGACTTGATTCTCCTCTCTGAACACATGTATGGTTTTATTTTTATCCTAAGTGTTCTGGATTTCATTCCTTGAACTTAGGACTTTAAGATCCCCAAAGCAGTTTCAATGTCACTTTAGGTTTTCTTGTGTGCCTTGGGGTGACAACCTTAATGTATCAAATCATCAACTTTTGAAGAACTAGAATAGGAAAATCACAACTGATATAATCAAAATACCCTAACTATAATTTTATTTTCTTGGTGATAAATTTTTCTTCCAAATGAGTTAAAGGTTTAAATTTTAAAATAACAAAATGGGTTGGAATGAAAAAAAAAATAGGTATATCTAAAACTGATTCTGGAAATAAAAGACTTTATAACCAAAGATTAAAGGACGAAACAATATAGAAAAAAGTTTATAAGTTTGATTACATAAATATGGGAAACTTCAAAACTAAAACACTTACAATTAAAATATTATGAGGCAAATGAAAAACTGGAAAGATTTGCAAGATAGCCATAGACAGAGGTTTTATATTGTTACTATGATAATGAGCTCTGACAAATCAAAAAGAACATTTAAAAAACTCCAAAAGAAAAAAATGCAAATATATGAATAGATGATTCACAAAAGAAGAAATAGAAATGGAAAATATGAAAAGATATCCATTTCACAAAAAATCCAAAAAAATAAAGCAAAAAAATTGACATTTTTATATAATCAAACTGCCAATCCAAAAAGAATTCTAAATAAAGATGTCATTTAGTGATGAAATGCTTTGGGAGACCAGGCACTCCTGTATCCAGTTTGTGCCCTTGAAAAGTTGTAAAAAATGTACAGCATTTGGTTGACCAATATGTATCAAAAACCATAAAAATATGCATTTTCTTTGACTTAGTGATTCTATTCTTAGGAATCTAACCTGGGGGTTGGGAAGGCTCAAGAATATATGTAAAGACACATGTGTAAGAATATCCAGTAATGAGTTGTTTATAATAAAATTAGAAATAACCTAAGTGCTCAAAGATAGGAGTTGATTTTATGTCAAGTTCATGTAAGTGAATTGAAAATGATGCCACAGGTACATATTTACTGCATAAGAAAACACCCAAAATATTGTCTAATAAAAAAGTCTGCTTCCAAACTGTATGTACATATAATTTCAATTTTCTAATTGACCTGCATAATTGACAAACCATGCCTGGTTTGATCCAGAAGCTCAAATAACATCATATATTATTTAATAGTCCAGAAAAACATATACAATAACATTATGAGTGGTGATCTCTAGATTGTGATTTTGGTTTTCTTCTTTATAACTTTCTGTATTTTCTAAAATTTCTAGAATGAGCAAGTATTACTTTCTGAAGCAAGAAAAAAGGAGTCAACTGATTCTCCTTCTTCTGTTTAAAGATTTTGGGGAAGGTGCCTCTTGACAATTAGAGATCATCAGAATGCAGATTTGCAAATGACATGGCATGGGATAAATTTCCATTTACCTTAATAGCTTCAACTTTCCTTACCACACTTTTCATACAGGCCTTCATATTAGACTCAACCACAATAAATCATTTTTTCCCACATGTTATTATCTTTCTGTGGTCTTATGTTTTCTAATCATTTAAAGACAAGCACTCATTCTTTACTTGGAAAAAATGTTATCAGTTTTCCCTATTATTTGGAATGATATTTGTATAGGATATTACAAAAGGTTTTCCTTATGAATTTGACTATTAAATATAGATTGCTCACATTAAGTGCAGATATAAGGAATAACCAATTTAATCAGACTGGATGATATGATTAAAGCTGCTATTCCGGTAGACAGAGTGTAGGTTGAGTACTTATCCAGATAATTTGATTACTGTAAACAGTCAACTTTGCCTGAATTATCTGGATAATTGCTTCACCTCTCCATTTTACATAGCCTAAGGTTCTAGGTTTATTTTTGCATCCCATGGGCCACTTTCTGCAGTGATCAGCAATCAGAGAAAATCAGATTATCACTCTGTTTAACCTTCCTGTGCCTTGGGTAATTAAGTCAACAAATTAGCTAAAGGCTCCAATGCGGAAGGGGATTGGTAGACTGTGGTCAAGACACATATTTATGAATTTTCCCTTAAGCTCCCTTTCTTGAGGAAGCTTTGATAAGAAACATATGATCTCAATTATCATTAACTTTCTGCGGTTTCCGTGTTTGGGAGCTTGAACCAGACTTTAGAAAGCCTAGGACCCCCTTCGATGTGTGCCTGAGCAGTATATTGCCAGTCCATTCACATTTTCCATCTTGTTATCTCACATTGGGAAAGGGGACTTAAATCACTCTTCGCACACTCATTGCAGACTCAGTGGCTATAACACTTAAGCAGGCTCCTTATGGTTTATCTTTAGTGCCCTTGGGTATTATGCTTTTTTAATCAACTGAGCATCTTTCTTTTAAGCTATTTTTAAATATAAGATTGCTTAAATGAAATCTCTTAAGATCTAATGGGAAAATACGTGCAGAGGAAGACAATTCCTATAATATATAAACGAATAATAATTTAATTTAAAAAACATTCCTATTGTTTGGAAATCTAATCCTGTTTTCTTTTTTGTTTTTGTTTTGTTTGTTTTTTAGAATTTTAGATTTAGTTTGTCTGCGTAGAAAAGATCTAAAGCATATGAGAATGTTTAATAGCTGATGGGTTGCACCATTTTGGAATAGACGTATTGATAAGCTACTCCAAATTTAACCTGTGATTCAGAACCAGGAATGGGCTTAGATTGAGGATCCGCAGGACTCAATGGGCTGGAATGTGCAGGCCAATGGGCCCAGCTATGGCTGAAAGCATAATTTAAAAGGGGATCCTCTGTCCCACTAATACTGTGTAAATCTGTATACCATTCAAGTTTTAATGAAATAAAATGTTCTGCCTGATGGAACTCTTCATCTGTAGGACAAAAAACTGCAAGAAAATAGGAGCTTAGCTCCCAGAATCATCACTTTAAACATTATTTTTGTGACCAGAGGTGAATTAGTTGCTTTTCTATGTACACATTACATGGCTACAGAAGTAAAAAAAATATTCTGAATATCATCACTGTAGTATCTCACCCTCAAATCTAATTGAAAAGTGACATCCCCTAAAAATAAGAAGTTGGAGAACATAAAATTGTACTGTTTAATTCACTGCTCTCTTGGGAGAACAATTACATAGTGTCTTCCAATGCTGAGATGAATGCAACTGCCAAGGCCACAGACACACCTGAGTAAATAGTGTGTGTTTATGGCAGTGGGGTTTTGACATTGTGGCAAATGACATATAACTATTTATTATAATTTTATTTCGAAAAATTGTTACCCATGCTCATTTTTAGAATAACATTCATGGTTTGATAACCATGCATTAATTAGGAATTCAGCTATTGCATTTTGTTGTACAAAGAAACTATTACTAAACATGAAAACGGTTGATAATAGTGACATCGTCACTGTTATTAATTGATAATAATGGCCATTTGCCTGTAATTAAACTCATATAAAAATTTCAATTAAAATTAACTTCTTAAATCTGAGTTTCTCCAGGCAAGGGACAATTCTAATCGTTTATAGCAGCAGGGAACACGTTTCTGTCTTAGCTGGACATAGTCCTCCAGAAAGATGCAGAAATTGAACTTGCCTGTAATTAAACCCATATAAAAATTTCAATTAAAATTAACTTCTTAAATCTGAGTTTCTCCAGGCAAGGGACAATTCTAATCGTTTATAACAGCAGGGAACACGTTTCTGTCTTAGCTGGACATAGTCCTCCAGAAAGATGCAGAAATTGAAAAGCACTTTGTTATGCTACAGATAATTTATCAATCTCATTCTACAGGAGCTGAGCAGAGAGTACTTGCAGTCTTCTTGGTATGCATGAAAGAGAGGCCAGATTGACTCACTGAAATGAGTATTCCCTGAGGTCTTCTGGAATTATAAGAATAATTTTATGCAATTTTAATAAAGGAGCATTCCATTTCCTTGTATGAGAACATATCTTACACAGTGTATTCAAAATGACTTGCCCAATTTGCCTCCCAAGATACAACTTGAAAAAAATAAACAGTATATGTTAGATAATGAAAGTAATGTGTGTCCAATGTGAAACTTGCAAAATACATAAAAAGAAAAAAAAATAATACTCACAGTTGGTCATCAAATACAGATATTTTTACTAATTTTTTAGTGTTTTCTGTGAATATACGTTTTCCATAATTGAGAACACATTGCATATTGTAATTTTGAGTTACATTTTACTATTACAGCACACATAACATCATTTAGAATTTATTGTTTCAAGGGTCAGTAAACCCAACTCAAACTGGCTGAAACAAATCCAAGAAATTATTGGCTATAGAACTGAAAAGTCCAGAGGGAGAAATGGATTCGAGCACAAACCAGAGGTTTGTGTGGGCTCTGTCTGGTTCCATTTACCTGAACTTCTCTCTGACTTGCTTTCTTTAGTTGGCTTTTTCTTATGAGAGCTCTCCTCATGGTAATGAACCAAATCCATTAACATCAGTTCCAGACTTTACACCTTCCCACCACAGTATCCAAAGAGAGTTTCTTTTCCAAAGCTCTTATAAAAGAAAATGCTTGTTCCAATGTTTCTACCAAAAGCCCTAAGGTATACTCTAATTGTAGCTGCTTAGATCAGATCACATCCCTAAAACAATTACTGAGACAAGGGAACATTTTGCTCTGATAGGCTCAGAGTTGGGATACACGCTCAAACCCAGCCAGTCTGCATGGGCTGAGAGCACAACTGAATAAACTTTTTAGTACCATGTTAAAAGCATCTTCACAAATATCATTGTAATATCTTATACTATCTCATTATATGGTTATATCAATATTTTACTTATCATTCTTCTCTTGGACATTTAGACTATCCAATTTTTCTCTAATGTAAATCATGCTGTGAACATCCTTTTTAATACATTTTTGGCTGCCTTGTGTTTTTGTATTTTAGAATAGATTACTACAAGTATAATTGTTAGAATGAAGAAAAGAATGTTCTTTCTCATGTTGCTTTTTTTTCTATTTTGCTGATATTCTGCTTTGATTTTTTTTATTGAAACATATTGATTGTACATGTTTATGGGGTACAGAGTTCTATTTCAATACATGTATAAAATGTGTGATGATCAAGTCAGGGTATTTAGCATTTCATCATTGCAAAACAATCATTTATTTATGACGTGCACATTTGATCTTCTGTCTTCTAGTCATTCAATCTATTTCAATACATGTATAAAATGTGTGATGATCAAGTCAGGGTATTTAGCATTTCATCGTTGCAAAACAATCATTTATTTATGACGTGCACATTTGATCTTCTGTCTTCTAGTCATTCAATAACATTCAGTAAATCATTACTAATTATGGATTCTTGGGTTGACTGCACATTAATAGGATTTATTTTTCCTATCTAGCTGTAATTTTGTGTCCATTAACCAGTCTCTCACTATCTCCCCTTCCCCATACCCTTATGTGAGGCTAACTATATTTACACCCTTGCCACTATCATCTTTAAAAACAAATCTTTGCTAATTTATCTAGTGAAATAATGTAAATCATGGTTATTTTATATTTGACTTTATTTAATTTACTAATGCAGTTGATATTCTTTTTAAATAATAATTGATAATAGTAACTGAGCACTACTGTATGCCAATGACTGGTCTGGCATTTTATACACATTAAATCATTTAAACATCATAAAACCTATATAATTAATTAGCTTGCCAAAAATGAAATAGGATGGCTAGCCAGGTTTAAAATCTATGTCTACCTGATTCAAATGTTAGTTCTTAGAAATCTTGCAAAACTGCTTTCTGAATTATGCTTGGTAACTATTTGTACTTCCTACTTGGTTACTTGGTTATTACATTTACTATGATTCACTGTGAAGAATTCTAATCTCTGCTTGTGTCTAAAATGTAAAATAGCCAAAAGATATAATAATTGAAAATGAGTAATAGCCAACAGGAACATGAATAAATGCTTAAAATCACTAATTATCAAGGAAATGCAAATTAAAACCATAATGAAATATCATCTCACCCTAGTTAGAATATCCATTACCAGCAAGACAGAAAATGATAAATGCTGGTGAGGATGCAAAGAAAAAGGAACACTCCTACCTTGCTGGTGGGAATGTAAATTGGTACAGCCATTATGGAAAACAGTAAGGAAGTTCCTCAGAAAACTAAAAATACTTACAACCAGCTATCCCATTACTGGGTATATACACAAAGGAAATGAACATGATACATCAAAAAGATACTTGCACTCCCATATTTATCTCAACACTATTCACAATAGCCAAGAGATGGAATCAACCTAAAGGCCCATCAATGGATGAATGGATTAAAAAACTGTGGTATATATACACAATGGAGTACCATTTAGCTATTAAAAAAAAAAGGCATCCTATTATTTGCAGCAACATGGATGGAATTAGAAACCATCATGGTAAGTGAAGTAAATCAGGCACAGAAAAACAAATACCACATGATATCACTTGTAAGTGGAATCTAAAAATTTTTTTAAAAATAATTTTTTAAGAGGCTGTCATAGAAATAGAAGATAGAATAATGGTTATCAGAGGCCAAGAGGGAGAGGGGTTTGTGGGGAGGAAAAGAGATAGACTGATGAGTACAAAACTGTGCTATCTACCCTAAGTGAATCATTGTTCAGTATATGCATGTATTGCAACAACACACTGTACCTCACAAATATGTAGAGGTAAATGTTAAAATTAAAAAGTTAAACAAATAAAAATAAAATATCCAAAAGATATCACAATTGAAAATAACTATAGAACTGAAAAGTTTCTAAAAAAAAATATTAAAAATCTGGTAGAAAGTCAAAGTTGCCACACATCGTCCCATCATTTTATCATCCTACACATGGGTACCCAACTAACACTCATTCTATAGCTTTGTATTATTAATGGTTACAAAATTGAAAGATAGAAAATAATTTATTGATTTAGCTCTCCTCTCAACATACTTGTCCTCTCAAATACTCATTGTTTTGGTAGTTCTCTGATTTTTTTGGTTAGTATTTTGTCCACATTTCTAGTTGTTTACAGTGGGAAGATTAGTCTGCTACAAGCTAGGCTGTCACAGCTGAAAGCAATGCCTGTAAGTATTCATTGGACATGTCTTTACAACTTGTATTAAAAATGCTTAAAAAGGTAGAAAGAGAAAGAATACAATTTCCACTTATAATATTGCCAGATTATAGGTTGAAGTAGGCCATAATAAAGAGAATATCATAAAACTAGTGTCTATGTGTTTTAATTACCTCGAAACAGGATTACATTCACAGAATGCCTTCATGATATTGCTGAGGAATGTTCAGCACAGGTCAAAGGAACACATTCTTATATTGTGAACACGGAAAGCCACAGGAAAATATCTTTTATGAAAGTTTCTGGGGCATCAAGTTACTCATAGAGTGATCAATTTCTACATCCTAATTAATTACACCAGAAATCTTTACATGCTATTTATACCTGCATGCACACACACACAGTTTCAGCATCCCTAATCCAAAAAATCTGAAATTTATAATGTTCCAGAATCTAAAACTTTTTGAGCACCGACATGTTGCCACAAGTGGAAAATCTCACTCCTGACCTCATATGACAAGCCAGAGTAAAAACGCAGGTGCACAACACAATCTATTCAGCGTCCCCAAGGACGGTTCCCAACTCCCTTCAGCTGCGAAAGCCTTGGGTCTCATCTCCAAGATATCTCATGATGTATATGCAAATATTTAGTAATTTCCCAAAAATCTGAAATCTGAAATCTGAAACACTTTGGTCCCAAGCATTATAAGGGATACTTAACCTGTCTGTGCGTGTGTGTGTGTGTGTGTGTGTGTGTGTGTGCATGCGTGTACAGACATAGTCATAGATATAGAGATTGTTATAGGTATATAGATACATCTCACAACCCTCAACCTCAACAATCATTAAAGAAAACCAAATAAGAATGTGGCATTTATCCTCATTTATTCTATCCTCCTTCCTCCTCCCACCAACACACACACACACACACACACAAACATCCCATAATAAAACTACAGAGCATTCCTGGGTGCTATACTACCACCACTGAGCAGCCAATAGAGTTGAGGATATATATATATATCCATTTTTCCTGACATTGAATTGTTTCCTCTGTGCCCCTCACATATGGATGGATAAAGTTAGTCTGAAATTCTCCCTCATGGGGATTGGAGGGATGTTAAGCTTATTTGGATAAGTTCTAAAGCTTCAGTCTCAGCCATATTGTCAGATATTATTTATGTCACTTTTCAAGTAAGTATTTATCTTCTTTCCCTTGGTCTATCCTTTCAAGTTCTCATTGCTATCTCTAAGCATTTTATGAGCCTGTATCTTTTATTTGAATCCTTATTTCAGTATCTTTTTTGTGTGTGTAAATGTCATCACAAAGAATCAGAAAACAAAAAGTTATACATACATAAACACACACATATACACAAAGAAGAAAAATGTTAATTTTACAATTAAGGAAAAATTGCTATTTGGCTAACTATATTCTAGAAGAAATACATTTTATGACAAATAAAAATATGCTTTTCTTAAAAAAATAACAAAGTTTTACTCAAATAATTTCAGTATCAATGAGGACAAAGAAGTGAGGTAACAGTCAGTATATCAATGCATACAGTATTCTTTTTAACAAACTGAATATTAATTATATTTTGAGAGTTTGATATATGTTGGGAGGTCACAAATTCAACTTTGTTGTATTACACTCATATCACTACAAAAACTCACCAGTAGAGGGAGTAAATAATTTAAAAATCAAAATAATTTTGATCTACAGTATTTTAAATTGTATGAAAATTAATCCATCTTTTTCTGTGAAATACCTAACTTTAAAAAGTCATTACATAGCTTATATGCATTATTTATAGCTGCATGAGACACTTGATAATATGAAATATAATTATAATTATAAATATAATTTACATTATAATTATAAATATAATTTACAAATCTCTTCCTAACTAAATCGTAATCACACATGATATGAAAAGAATGTGGACTTGAATCAAACAGACCTAATTTTTTCTATTCTTGCTCAGTTTCTTTCTAATCGTGGGACTTGGGACAAGACATCCAACTTACATAAGCCTCATTTTTTATGTCTTCAAGATGTAAACAATAGTTCACAGAGATATGATGTCACAGAGCATCTCTGAGAGTATGAAATGTGACAACATATGTCAAGCAACTAGCATTAACACACATTAGGGTCTTTACTTCACTTTCTCCCTGTATGTGCGACTCACCTTGCCCTCTTTCCACCTCCCTTTCATGTACTGCCAGCCTCTAGATTGCAAAAAGGTGGAAAGGTGTTGCAACACCTCTCTCCTGAACTGTCCACCTCTAGTTGCTCTACGACAATAAGGGCTGTCCCTACTTCTCCCAGCTCTGCCATCTGTTTAATCTGCTGTTGGTATCATCTAGAACTTCAGGACACAGTTTCCTCAGGAATGTAGATTCCTCCCCCTAAAATTTTATTTTATTTCTTCCATTACCATAGCCCATCTCACAATATTGTTGGAGTATATTTCCCAATGGATTTGATTGAGTGAAGAGATTTAGAGTTTCAAAAGAAGGTTTCAGTAATTGGCCACAATAATCAACCACATTGTATATTGACAAAATAAAATTTCAAAAAAAGCAATAAATAAATAAATAAAAAGATCAACAAAAAAAAAGGAGAAAATTAAAGATAAATCTCTAAGTAAATATGACTTTTCCCAATGTCTAATATGAAAATACCCATGGAGTTAGGTATCATTAAGTTAGGGTATTCTCTTCAACAACATCTCCTGTTCTTGAACTTACTTTACTGAACCCAGATTTGAACCTGCTGGGAAATCCCTCTTTTCTCTCACCTCCTCTCTGTGCATTACCATCCTTAGGGAATGCCAATCCAAGCACACAGATGCTGGTCTTACTTGAGACTCACTATCCATAGAAAACTTCCACAAGAGGACAATTTGTTCAGCATAGTACTTTAGCCCTCCAGCAGGACACCCAAGGTGTCCTTTGACACTGCCAAGTCCCACAGAACACTCTAGGTGGGAAAACCAAGTATAGTTTGCTCCCCTTGGAAATCTTCTCTTTAACTGCATTATTGTCAAATATACAGCTGTTGGAGGATGCATGCAAAGCGCGTGCACACACACACACACACACACACACACATTTCCAAAGGCCAAAATTTTATTCTCAGAGTTAATTTAATCCTATAGGAGGGAGAAAATATACTTTTTAAACTGCATTTTTATTTTCAAGGTCACCCATTTTACAAAGTATTAATAATTCATATTTTAGGTAGAACAGCATGATAGTTTTTTATTTGCTCTACCTGGACAGACACTTAAATATCCCTGTAGGCCCACCCCAAATAGGACACAAGACAAATGATAACTCATCTACCTGCTGATTGCAACTGCTAGATCTACATTTAATCCTATAGGAGGGAGAAAATATACTTTTTAAACTGCATTTTTATTTTCAAGGTCACCCATTTTACAAAGTATTAATAATTCATATTTTAGGTAGAACAGCATGATAGTTTTTTATTTGCTCTACCTGGACAGACACTTAAATATCCCTGTAGGCCCACCCCAAATAGGACACAAGACAAATGATAACTCATCTACCTGCTGATTGCAACTGCTAGATCTACACACATACCTGGTCAGAGTTTTGAATTTATTCTTTATAATGCTCCAGTTAAACTTCTTAGAAAAATTGCCAGTGCTCTTAGCATCCTTGAGCTAGGAAGAGCTATTCTGTATTTCTGATTACACACGTAAACTAAAATAACTAGAGGGAAATTCTGAATGCTGTGGTTCTGATAGTCAATTTGGGAGAGAGGAGCTTGTTTATCAGAAGTTTGAGATTTCCACTGAACTTCAGATTTGTAGCTTTTCATTACTCAAAAAGGAAGAAAGAAGGAGAATCCTATGTTTGTAAGACTTTATCAGTCCTCTATGACAGACAGTATATTAGAATCTGATCCACTGAAGTAAAAATGGAAGAAAAGATTGGAAAGTAAAGTAATTTGTGTTGGTAATTATTGTATGATATGAACAATCAGATTGTCCATATTACTAATGTAATTTCAAGTTCTTACACTTGTAACTCACCTTCAACATCTTGAGAATTTCAGGCAATGCTAATAATGTTCTTCATTATAATAATCACCTACTTTTTCCACTTTGTGACCTTAACCTTGAAGCAAGTACTATTTTTAATGACATTAGATAAAATGCAGTATTTTTTTTTGTTTCTTTATTCAATTTCCTTTAAAAACATCAACATTTTGGAGTTATTTCTTAAATGTCACAAATCAGTAAGCCCAATGGCTATAACATATAAATGACTATAGTTATTTATAACAGATAACAAAACATTATTTTTTTTTTATGTTCAATTAACTTTTTAAGTTGCTGCAATCAGTCCCATGAATAAATATTAAGGACCACCAATATACTTCATTATTTGTTGACTTGTTTTTTTTGGTTTGTTTGTCCTGGTGTTAAAAGGTTAAAATCTTAAGGTGGGACCTGCAGCCACATTTCTTCTAAATCCTGAAATGAATAAGTATTGTACTAGAAAACACTCAATAAATTCTTAGCTTGGTATGCACATTATTCTCCCAGCTAGACACTGTACAGGGAAGATATTCCCACATCAAATGAGCTTACATTTCACAATCCAATTTAAAGATTCATAGTAGATAAGTTTTGTTGGCTTTATAAGACTAACAACACTTGAAAACTTCTTGTGCTTGATCAAATTTCCATTCATTGAGAACTTGGAGCAAGGTTTTCCTAGTGTATGTCCCATAGCTGACCTGCCTATGAGAAGGCAGTACAGAGCATGTAGCCAGATGCTCAGAGAAGGTAGGAACAGATGCAGCTTTGCAAAGGAAAAGTGGGAGATGATTCAGGGATAGGCGATGGCCTAATGGTAGAAAAATAGGTAGGAAAAAGGTTAGACTTATTGATGCAAAGGGAAAAAGAAATACCAGGTGTCTCAACTGAAGGAGATTGTGGCCTCCAAGTCAGCCAGTATAAGATTAACAGGGCTCATGAAAGAAAAAAAAGTGGCTTGTGTTACCACTTCCTATACCTGTTCTCAACAAGCTAATGTTGCTGGTTTCTTTTCCTCCATGTTTTGTCCTTAGAATATTACTAAAAACAGAATATACGTTTTCCTCTCTATCTAAAATCAACAGATCTGTATTGAATTTTTTATATGTGTCAGGCACTGTGTCAATCACTGGAAACATACAAATAAATAAAAACAGATAGGTATAGGCCAGGGTCACGTGCACTGTCTCCAAATTCATGGCTGGTGTAAGTCTTACGCAAACCATCTGTACTGACAGAAGAAAAAGGGTGGTTCCTCAAAGAGACTGTGATAAGTGGTCACCAAAAGAAAGGCAAACAGATGCTGGGTGACCAGAAAATAGTCTCTGCTGTACTATGTATGATATCTTATATCTGGGATTCTACCCAAAGGGCTCAAAGGGCAAGCTTTTTTTTATTTCATAAAGATTTTATTTCATCTTATTTCATAAGATGTATTATGTCATTTTTTTATTCCTCTTTAATTATCACCTAAACTTTAGAAATCTTTTTGCATACCCAAGCTTATCTCAGCAAAGCTCCATGATACCTTGTCCACACTTTAAGAAACAGATCACACCTAAAGACTGGGCATAGCACAGGGGTGGCAGAAGTAATCAACAAAAGACTCTAAAGTTGGGAAACATATCAGAAAAAGGATCAGGGCAGCATAATGATAGTATGCTTGACTAAATTAGACATAATTTTTATTATTAAAGATGTCTTTTTTTTTTTTTAAGGTAAGGAAGGGCAAAATTCCTGGGAAAGGAGAGGTTGCCATCCTAAGCATTTCCAAAGATATAAGGACCTTATAAGTGTTCTCTTGTTCACTTTGATAAAATCTCATTTTTCTTTCAAACACAAAACTTAAACTCTGTTGGTTTGAAACATAGGGCTGTTTTATCTTTTGTGTGCTCAAAATTGTTCTTCATTCTAAACCAGCCTTCTTCTGAACATTTACACTTTTCTCATCAAGATCTACAGGAAAATAAATAATACTGCTTCCAAATATCTTTTATAAGAGAATGTTCAAAAGTTTGATCATATGCAGGCCTCTTTGTTATGGTATAGTAAACCTTTGATTGCATCAGTCCTATCTAAACATGTTCCTCCTGACTGTCTCTCAGTTTGTATGAGAAAATCAAGATTGGTTCTCTTGCTTTGTTTCCTGTTTTGTTTCTCTTAAAGCACAATGGCAGCCAGTTGTTCCTGCGGCACTATGGTCTGCTGAGTCTTTCTCTTATCAATCTTCTAGAGAAAAAAAAAATCGTAAGGATGTTTGTTTTTGCACTAATTAGGAAGGAATTCTACCTTCTATATTCTCACAGATAGCAGGAAATACACCCATTGGCCGCAATCCTAATCACTAAACTTCAGATTCCTTTAAAAGCTCTATTATTTTAACTACCATTCCCTTAAAAAAAATGGCTAGTTGTGGAAACCTCAGGAAATGCACAGGAAATAACTGCCTGAGAAAATGTTAGCCAGGGAATTGGGTCATATAACAAAGTGGTAAGGCATAGCTGAAAGTACACCCAAACACTGCTATTTAACTGCTCAAACTGTCTTTGTTTGTGGCATTAAATATTTGTAAAGAAATAACTCTGTCACAATATGGATATCATGTCTTAGAAATATCATTGCCCAATTAGGCCAATTAGAGCCAAGACATCCAGCTAATTGGTGACTTTTCAAGGCTAGGGAAAGGAAGTGGAGACTTAAGTCAATTAACCAGGCAATAATTTTGCTACTGAGAGAATTTATGCTTCAAGATTCCAAGGGATTGGTACAGAGGCTGCCTGCAATCTACTTTTCATTTTTATTTTGGAAAACCATTTGGTTTGCAAGTTGACACATGCCTGGAATTGTGGAGACAGAGCCTCTGACTTTTTTCCTTAAAAAATTTGGCTAAAGCTTTACACTGAAAATAGCCAGTGTAAATAAGAGACATGCTCTCTTATCCCTCAAGACCAAATCAGATACGTGCAAATTTCACACTAGAAATACCCAGGTTTATATACCAGCTTTGCTACTACTGCAATGTATATGAATTCAGACATGTTTTTTTATCTTCATCAAGCCTTAGTTTCTCTACTTGTAAGATGGCAATAATAGTATTTTACTTTGGCTTAAAGATACACATCTAATTTTACATTTGAGTATTTCTGAATGTTGAATGAGTTATATAATGATAAGTGAATTTAATATAGCATTTCTTATTTTTTCTAAATAACGAACAAATACATGAATATAATGTTTATAATTGCTGGTACACAGAAACAGATGAAATGGCCATACCCAACTCATGGTATTTTTGTCTGGATCAAGTGAGATAATACTCGAATTGCTCTTAGCACAGATGGAGTACTCAATAAATGTTAGTTACCACGCCTACTGCTACCATTATAACTACAAAAACCATGACTACAACTGCCAACCTCTTGTGTTTCAGTTTCCTCATGTGTGAAATAAGGGAAAAAAGACAAAGTTTAAGTGAAATAACTCATCTAATGCTCTTTGCATAGTGCCACATAATCAGTGCTCGTTAATGGTAAGCTACTACTACTACTCATGATTATACCTATGACCACTATTATATAACTGCTACCACTACAACCACTCTAATTATGAGAAATGACACTCCCATTAATCTCAAAGGATTTACAGTCTAATTATAAAAACATTAAAGGAAAATATTTCAAGATAGGATTTTCTTTCATTGTTATTCCATTAAGTATAGCCATAGATTGGAGAACAAAATCGCAGGGTTTAAAATCATCTAAGAACATGGAGCAAATCTGTGCTTCACTCTTCTCTGATGTCTTAAGAGAAGAAAATGTGAACTTACCAGGCTTTGGAAAACACAGAGCACTGTTGACTCAAAATAATTGCAGAGCACTCTCTTTGGCTTTTACATGGGTACAGTGGTAGCTCAATTTCCTATCATATTTCACCCATTTTACTAACCCCACTGGAAGTCCCCTGATGCACTTACACAAATACATACACACAAATCACCCAGAGCTGGAGAAAGTAGCAAAGGAAATCCAAAATGAGCAGCATATGACTGATTATACCTTGTGCAGTACAGAAGAGAAAAATAGTTCACAGGATATGTGTCTACCACCTGCCTCCTCTCATCATTTGTTTTCTACCTTTTTCCTTTTTCTTTTTTATTAAAAAAAATATTTTTATTTTTATTTTTATTTTTTAACTCTGGTCTACTTTGTCCTTTTCAGCTCTTTTTATAAAAGAGCTGTCTTCAGGGAACAGCAGTCAGAGCACTCACGCTCGCCTTGGCATTAATGGGGTTGAAAAGTTACCTGGCTACGAAAGAGGAAAAAAGTACTAAGGAAAGAAAAAATGAATATGAAAGATGCTCTCCACCGTTTTATTGTATGTGAAAAAAATCTGTTTTTTCTTCTAACAACTCAGTTTCCATTAGTTGTTTACTATTAATGAGACCGTATGCTAAGAGTACCTAGGATCTTAATTTAACAGAAAAAGACAAAAGCATATAATAAAAATAACATGCTCTCACTTGTATATAGGAGCTAAATAAGTAAATAAATAAATAAACAATAGTGACAATAATAAGATGAACTTTCAGAACGAGAGAGCAGAAATTGTGGTTACTAGAGGCTGGAAAGCCAGAAGGGGATGGGGGACAGCGTGAGGTTGGTCAATGGACACAAAACAGCTAGACAGGAAAAATAAGTTCTATTGTTACACAGTCAAGCTAAGCCTCTACAAATAACAATAACTTACTGCGTGCTATCAAACAGCTAGGAAAGGAAATCAAATATCCTCATCATAAAGAAATGATTAAGTTTTATGTTGATGAATATGCTGATTACCCTGCTTTGATATCACACATTTGTTACTCGTATTGAAATGTACCTCTGGACCCCACAAATATACATAAGCAATACATTTCAATAAAAAAATTTCAAAAAGAATTAACAATAATATATGTCTTTTTACAAGGTCTACAAACATACACGTTAATGGTTGTTTTAGTAAAATCCTTTTTTTGAAAATGACAGAAACCCAAATTAAACTAGATTGGGCAAAAGGGAATCATATTGGTACCTGTAACCAAACCACAAGAAAATCAGTGGTGGGGGTGAGAGGCTATTAGCTGGGCACCAGAGACCATCCTCAGAGAGTCTCCAAATCTTTCTGATTCTGGGCTTCTACTAAGCAACTGGCAGATCTAGTATCTCATGTCACAGCCTTGCCATTTGAAAGAGACCGAAGGATGCTTTCAGTTAATGTCCAAAATCTTAGGAAAGAGTTCTTAGTGGGCCTAACCTGAACTGGGTCATTCATTCACTTCTATTTTGTGATTTATCAAATGAATACTCTGAGAACTAATTGCAGTGCAAATGAACACAGCTTTATGTTCACCCGGCTTTTTTAGCTTTCACTTGAATTGTAATAATTAAATCAAGAATTTGTATCTTTAATTATGCAAGTGCATGCTTACACAAACTATCTACATTGAGGAAAATGAAGTATTTCAGATATTTAACTCTCTGCTTGAACCGATGTTTACAGATTTCCTCATTCTTGACTTCATTCTTGACTCCTCTGTATTGCTTTAATTTTCACACTTTAAAAAAAAATTAAGAAATACAGGGAAAAGCCATTCTAAACTCAGCCATATAGTAATAATAACTTTTTTTTTTACATTATTCTTTTTAACTTTCTTGAAATAAAATCAAGAAAGTAGTGTGGTATGCACAGTTTCAAAAGAAATTAAGAGCAAACTATACTCAAAATTTTCATGAAAATCCAATCAGAAATCTTTTGACTAAAACTAGCAAAAGCTCACTTAACACAGGAGGCTGCTTCCCTGTTTATAGAATGCAACCGTGATCTTGTTAATCTCAGGAATACTGTGACAAATTACAAGGTTTTGTTTAGGTACAAAGGATGCCTTTTATTCGTTTGTATATTAGTGTCTGTTAACCAATTCTAAATGTGAAATCAGTAACAAACGTGAGGGAACTATTAAAATGCCAGGTGAGAAGACAGGATTGGCATATAGGAAGGGGATTACTACTATGGGGAGTGGGGTAGAAGAGAGAGACAGGGAGTTCCTGGCTTTAGACAAGGCACCACAGCTCTAGATTTTGATTAGTCATTATGACTACGTAGTCTTAAGAACTAATTTAAATTTCTTACAGGAGCAGTAGGCAAATTATAAAACTGTACGCACAGACATGAGCTGTCAGGCAAAAATTTTTTTTTTTTTTACTTCTCCCCACCCCCAACAACTAAATGCATTCCATGTTTGCCCCAGAGATATATTACAAATGACTTACTTAAAGTAACCTCTTGGTTGAAGGCTAAAGTATCATTTAAGGAAAGAGGGGAGAAACCTGGAATATTTGGGAAACAACTTCCTCTGTCTCCTAGAAGGGAGGAAACAGATTGGCAAAGGGTGTTTATTTAAATTACTAAATTACCTTTATAGCAACTAGAGGCCAGGGAGGTACTTATTTGCAAAGCTGTAATAGAATGTTTTTTAGCAGGAAATCTTAAATAAGGGCAAAATCACTTCAGGACCTGGGCTGGATTTTGAACTATGAACATTAAGCAATCAGCAAGAAATAATATAGCATTATTTCATTAATATAGACAGTGCTAAGCAGAAGTAAAGGAAGGAAGCAATATGCTTCATTGCTTTGCTACTAAATTTCCTTGGCAGGGAAGAAAATAAAAGAGGAAAACATAATAATTTGTTTCAAAAGCAAAGCAATAAAGATATTTCGAAACATCCTTTTTAAAAATCTAACCATTAACACTAAAGATCTATCCAAACTGGGAAGTGGTAAACTAAGACAAAAAAGACACAAAGCATGTTTTTCTTTCTTGAGCTTTTTTTAGTCTCTCAGTGCTCTGGAATTACAGCAGCAAACTGAAATGATTTATGGAATGAAAAATTCCTGCCCACCCAGTTCACAGACAATAATGTGCAGTAACTACTGTGTTCTGCTATTTGCTATATGTAGCTCAGATGTAGCCAGAAAATCCCAGTACACACAGAAAAGTCAACCATAAAATGAAACAGATTTCCTTGCATTTCTCTCTTGTGTTTGTACACTGACACACAGGAAAATAACATATGCATATTTTCACACACAACAGTAATTTCCCTTTTATCTTATCCTTCTGCTTTACATTTACTTTTTCTAAAGAATTTACTTTTACTGTTGAAGTAATTTCTATATAAACTTCTTACCTCCTTTCTCCATCTTGACCCTCTAGCCATTTTTTACCTCTAGCCGACCCAGAACCAGGTTGCTACCTGAGAAAGTTAGCAAATAACTACCCACTAAATTGAATGATTGTGTTACAAAAGTCATTTTGTTAATTACAGGTTTTCTTTATATTACTAATATGCTTTGTTAAGTATGTGGCTACTCAGGATTGTATAGTCTGGTCTGAAACTGCAAATAGTTCATTTCTGATGCTGTTTTGCAAAGCTTAATAAAAACATGCAAGAGAAACTGTACGTATTAAATGGAGAAACCACTTTTAGCTTACCTATACAAGAGGATTGAGGAGTCCTTCCACACTAATGCAGAATGATATGAGGTTTTGTTTAAAAATGAATTAAGTAGAAGACAGTCATATACTTAAGTTTAGGACTCTTGTGTTCATGCTGGAAAATCCTATACCCCCCAAAATAGAAACTACAATAAAACCATTTACAGTCAACCCCTCCAGTAGTTCAAGGAAATGAAGATATTGTCAAAAACTGGGAGAACTGGAGAAAGTCAACGGAAATGGTAGGACTTAACATGGGTTTAAAAGACAGTTTGGGATAATAAGACCTTGTGTACCGTGCTTGACTCTTGCCACAGTGGACTACCCAGAATTGATAGTTATAAACAAACTTCAGTCTTTTCAGTGAATTGTATTTTTTAATATATTCTGTATATCTGAGCACACAGAGAAGTTTGAGAAACAGCAAAGCTTGGAAAACAAGACTGAGCCAAGTAGTTGTATAGGAAGTGGTGTGACTGGGGAACAGAAGTCTTAATTTCATCTCTGCTGTAATCTCACTGTGAGTTTTCTGGTGAGGCATTCAAAGCGATATATGTCTTAATATATTAAGGATAAAGAATGTGTTAAGACCAATTATTTTTAGAAGATGGATGAATGGAGAGCAAAATGTTTCATAGTGCAGGGGTGAATATTAAAACTTCTAGCAGAGGGAAATTTTCTAACTATTCCCACAGTAGAGAGTCTTACAGGACACTGTAATGAGCTTTAGTCACCAACCCCACCTTCTGACTCCTTCCTTGCCCACCACAAACAGCTGGGATGAGGATCACTTATTGTAAAGAGGTGGGGTTAGTATGCAGAGTCAAGAAGTACGCTAGCCTTTATTTTTGATTTTTCTTGCTCAGTTCAAAATTGTTTATTTGCATGTTCCTATGTCTCATTCTCAAGAATATTTTGGGGCCCACAGCTAAACTCCAATGCACATTTGAATAAAATACCAGAATGCCTTCCCACTTGATCTAAAAACTAACTTTGATAATGCTTAATGATCTTAGTGCAGAGCAGATAATGTTTACATGATCTCCTGCCGTATAAATTTGGAAGTCATCATTCTAAAGCACACCTTTTTAAGATGATTTCATCTTTGACTATAGTAAACTTAGAATTGACATCAATTTATTAAAGTTTTTTTTATTAAAATCTCTTTCTTATTTTTTTTCAGTCTTTTCTAGTTAACCAGATTCTCCAATCAATGTTTAATTTGACTATGTCAAAAAAACGTACCTAAATGCTTCCTTGCTTTTTTTTATTGAGAGGGAGAGTGGATCAAAATGGATCCCCTTCTCATCGAAGCAAAATATAGACTCCTTTGTTTTACTGAAATGTATTGGTTATACATATTTGTGGGGTTTGAAGTTATATTTCAATATATGCATATAACGTGTGATGATCAAATCAGGGTATTTAGTCTATTACAAAGTCATTACAAAACGTAATCATTTCTTTGTGATGAGGACATTCAATCTGCCTCTAAAAGGTAACATGAAAACAGTGAGGTGTAATTACTGGAAACTTTTCAGTTGAAAGTCATAAAAACTCTACTCAAAATAACATAAGTAAAAAAATAAAAATATCTGAGAGTATTTGAGGCCAGGTTACCAAAAGGCCAGGGATATATTTCTTAAAGTATGGGGGGGATCCAGGGCCTCACATAATTCCATAAGGAGATCATTTCTCTCTATCCACTGGCTCTGCTGGATTATGGTTGCCAACCAAATATTGACATCTTGTTACAGAGAGTGCCTTCCCTAATAATGCTGCATCCGACATTATGACTGGCTATTCCTGGTTCATGTGTCCACCCTGTGGTTTGGGAGAAGAAGGTTCAGTTTCATTCTCAACTGAATCATGTGGAGTGTTTTCCATAAGAAATATGTGTTCTGTTACCAAAAGAATAAAGAGAGAGAGAGAACAGGGAAATCCAATCTAAGTCTACTACTACGTAGAGGCAAACTCTCAAATATGCTTGAATTTCAGCACTCTGTCATTGTTGGACTTATTGTGGCAGCCTCTTCTCTTCCTAGAAATTACATAGGGTATGTCTTTTTTTTCTTTCATTTTTTAATTTCTTTTTGTTTTTGTTTTTAAATACCTTGGGAAAAATAGGGATGAGTGAGGTACTATGAAAGACCCATTTGTTTAAAGGCTAATTGTACTTCAAGTGCATTTTCCAGCAAGGATAACCAAGCTCTATGTGAAAACTACATTTTAAGGCATTTCTATCTGAGAAAATAATAGCTAAGATTAACTGAGCCCTTACTATGTGCATATTAAGTGCAAAGCACTATGCTATGTGACTGATGTGTATTAGGTCATTTACAACTCACAGCCACCCTATGGTGCAGGTGTTGTCGCTCTCATTTTATGAAGAGTCACTGACAGATTAAGTAATTAGCCCAAGTCTCACAGCAGAGTTGAGATTTGAACCACTCTTAACTGATTTATTTAAGTTATTTCAGCCAACAGTTTGCATAGGTTTGTAGTTTTCCCTTTTTTTTGTTGTTTTTGGCAAGCTGGAGTTTGTGTTTCTGGGAAATAGGGATTAGACAGAATAAGACATATGTGTAGACAAAGACTTGCTTTCTTCTTTTAGGGTCTAATCTGCATATTCTAGAAAAACCTATAGAAAAAGCACAGACATATTCCTTCTCCAGCCTTCAGCAGACATTTCACAGATAAATTGACAAAAATTCACCTTATTGTTTAAACTATTGACTAGTCAAACTCTAAAATTAAATTCAATGAATGTAGGCTTGTATCATTTTTAATATCTCTCTGATTACTTAAAAAGCTCTGAAAATAAATTTTCCTTTTGGAGTTTTGAAGTTGTAAACACGTGGTTTTCTTCTTGTGCCTCAATTCATAAGTGAAACCACATGGATGGAGAAATGACTTCACATGCCTAGTGAGAAATACCAAGGCATTTGTTCCCTCAGCCGTGTGATAATAGAGTCCATCTGAATTAGCCTGGCATAAAAGACATCGAAGAGTGTTGGTTAGGACGTGTTTGGTTGCAGGTAACCTAAACTCAAACTTCAGCCAAAAGTGAACTTCGTAATAAGAATACTAGCGTTTCTCATGACTTAAACTTATCCTCATGAACAACTGAAAGCAATGGCTCAAGTACCATTAAGATTTTTGTTCTGTGTTTTAGCATTTTTTAGTTTACTTTTGAGCGGTAGCTTCTGCCATCTCAGTCTCTATATAGAGCAACACTACCAATACACAAATTTATACCTTCCTCTCAGACATATATGGAATCTTGGTTCCAATTCCAAATTCTCAGAGACTAAAAAGTTGCTTGGATCAGTTACTTATTCCTGGTCCCAATAGTTGTCACGAGGGAAAGGACTAGTATTCGTTCAGATTTGGTAGCTATCGACTCTTGGAACAAACACAGAATAACACTCGTGGGTGGGAGGAGTGGCAGTTTCCAGAATAAGAGGAGTCTAGGTGGTCAAAACAGTGTGTCTACAGCACTGAGCCTGCTATGTAAAGTCATTTATCTGATCTCTGCCTATTTTTCAATTGTACTTATGAAGATGGTACATTTTCTGCAGACTCTAAAGAGCAAAAGCCAAAGCCTTAACTCCAGTAACTCATTTATTGTCAGTGTAAATGATCTTGGTAAAATTGGCAGAGAAATACAAAGATGATGATTTAAATGAAAAACACAGAAAATTACAGTAAATCACCTGATCCCTATTCATCCTCATTCAAAGTACACCAGTTGCTGAGAAGGAGCTAACTTGAGTAATGTTATTTTCATCTTTCTGTTTCCCTTTCTAACCACAAGGAAAAAAATAATAATAAAAGGCAATGAACCAACTAAAGAGAAAGAGCTAAAGGAAAAGAAGAGGAGGAAGAAGGCAGAGGAGAAGGAGAAAGGGGCAGGGGTAGCAGGAGAAGTACTCCAACACGATTTCTGCACAGCTGCGTGATCTGCTGATTCGCTTCGTTTTTCACGTACTGCATTTCCCCCCACCTGGATAACTATAACATCTCACCTTCACTACTTAAGGAAAAGTGGATGACAGTGAAGAGAGGGAGAGATGACAGTGGGGGTGTCAATACATGGGTTTTGAATTTTAACCTCCTTGTTTTGAGAAATAAAATATTGTCTCCAAAAGATGTGGTGCATAAAGCTTATACCTTCAATAATAGAGATCATTTTTCCTGATGTTCTATCAACCAACGCCGGCCACAACCAGGCTAGTGGAGAATAGTCCAAGCAAAAACAGTGGTTAGATGCATTTTTTTTTTTCTCTCTGTAAAAGTTCTCTTGCCCTTGCTCGCACCTTCAGACTAAGTGGAGGGGTAAGGGTAGGAGGAAGAATGTCAGAACCATCAGAGGTGGTCCTGTAAGTCACTTTTTGTGTAGAGGCTGGGAGGAGACAAGCCCCAGAGATGTCCTCTGATCTCAGTTTACCATGGAGCAGTCACACGTCCACACGCACCCAAGACAGGCATGGAAATGGCTGAATGAAACCAGGCCCGGAAAGCCCTTGCTGTCAGAATAAGAAGCACATGACTTTCTTCTGGAACAAAGAAGAAACAGGGGTGACTTGTGCTGACAACTATGGGTGGGATGAGAATTTCTCAGCTGATGTTGGTATATACAGATGAACCTGGGGGCTGGGGAGAAGGTTATGTTCCTCTCCCATTCCTGCTCTCAATGCCTTGGCTATCTATTAACATCCCACAATAGATGGGGGAAAGTTTGGGTGAGGGGGGAGGCTTCAATTGACTGAGGTAACTCTGATTATGAAAAGATCGTTTTAAACTGATTGTGATTAAGGGTCTGCCAATGATGGAATATAGCCTTGAAATAGAAATAAAGTTATAAGAAATACAGAAAATTCCATTTCTTGAATACTTCTGCTTAGTAGAATCTGTAGTCGTTATGTATTCAACAGAAGAATTGAGAAAATGATACCCATTGACTAATTTTTTTTAACTTATTTTTCTCCAAAACAGTGGGTTCTCTCACCCGCAACTTAAAAATAATTGTTTTAAAAGCTATCCCGAAGTCCACCAGTGTTTTTGAATATTTTCCCCTCTATCTTAAAGCCCCAGGAACCAAGCTCCTGGCCTTTACCCATTTTAATTTTTTGGCTATATGTTCAAATAGAATTACATCATTTAGTAGAAATTTGTATTTGATTTTTTGAGATACAGTCCTACTCGGTGTTCAGTGGGAACCAAGCTCCTGGCCTTTACCCATTTTAATTTTTTGGCTATATGTTCAAATAGAACTACATCATTTAGTAGAAATTTGTATTTGATTTTTTGAGATACAGTCCTACTCGGTGTTCAGTACATGGATGTTTCTTCTTTTGTCTAACCATTTTCCTAACTTCCTCCAGCCTCCCAGTACTTAAACACCATCACTAGAATGGGACCTCCTTGTGTGCTATTTTTCAGTTTGCCAGTGATAAAAAAGAATCTTTTAACTATACTTCCACAGAGGCCATATGTGTGCCATATATAGGCCTTAATATAAATCATGAGGACGGGCCCCCAGCATCCTATGTGTAAAGTCTTGAACTTGGTATACTATCGTAGTTAGTCTTTGATCCACGGAAACCCACAATTAAATTAGCAAAGATGATTTCTCTTTTGCTTTCTTCTCTTTCGCATGCCCTTGGTAGATTTGTATCTCAGTAATCTGTATCCCCAGAGACATATGAGGAATCATTCTATTTGCAGTATCTGCAGCCTCTCTGACTCAATAAGTGACTATTAGTTAGGGAAAGTGACACAGACAGTTCAAGAGAATATAACTTGTCATGGTCCTATGGTCATCATTCTAGGGTGGGGTGCAGAACAAAATGATCATCACAACAAAGTGATAAATCAGATTAAAATAAGAATCTCTTTCTACCACAGTGACTTTTAGATATAAATTTTGCTTATTTGAGCTCTAGCCCTAAGTGAACTGGAAGGGCAGTGTCACATGGAAGACATTCATAAAACAACCCTCCCAGCTTGTAACTTCTAGTCTAAGTGTCAGTTGACCCTATTCTCTGCTGCTTTCAGGCTTCCAGAAAGAACGGACCAAGAAGCTATAAGTATACATGCTTAATATATTTTGGTTATAAATGACAGTTTTCTAAGTACACTGCATACAAATTGTACCTAGACTTCTCCTGGGTAGCCCCTCCCATTAACATTTTAATTTTATTTTTATAGTTTGGCGATATCTTGATCCCAAAAGGATTTAAAGTAACTTCTAAACTATATAAAATACTTTAAATTCATATAAATTAGAAACATGTAAACAATAAAAAGAAGTACTGGTAAATTAAATTAAGTAAGGAATGAGGCTATCTCAAAACTGTATATTATATGGTCACCTATAGACACAGTGTTTATTCTAACCTTATAATAAGACCAAGAGAAAGGGACATCTGCTGGGTTTGTTATACCTGCTCAGTGTCCATAATCTTCTAACAATTATTTAGAAGAAACAAAAGGGAAGTCATGTGAAGCCTCCTTATGGTGAAAAAACTCTCAACCCTTGGCACAGTGCTAGATAAATAGTAGGTCTTTGGCATAAGCTTACTGGTTAATAAGACAATTGGATTTATGACCATATCTTAAATTATGATTTTGAGTCACCTATGCTTTTGAAAAGAATTGGAAACAAAAATCAAAGTCTTGAAGTTGGTATTCTATGTTTACATACGAAGAATGTTTAAGAAACATTCTTCTTGTTTACATTTTTCAAGTTTGACCGAGACAGATTTATTGACAGGTGTTTGATGGCATTGGAATGTGATGGTGAATACTTTGTCTCAGGAGGCTGCCTGCATCACATGTTGGGATTAGCTCAAGTGGACATTTTTATGAGCTTTTATTGTTGGAAGGTGAAATGGGTCATCTCAAATTGTGGATGGAGCAATGTGGGAAATTGTAAATAGCTGGTAACATTCCTTCCAACTCTCATCATTTGACACATGACTCATTTCTTTAGACATTGACATGGGCTTACCATGTGAGTCTGCCCTGGAAACCTTCACCATCCCACCAGAGAACTGATTTTAGACAGTGATAAGAAAAGTACATTTCAACAGTTTTAGGAAAGTTGAACAAATATTTGTACTGTTGAAATATGTATACATGAATAGACATAGAATTAATTGAACTGCCCAATTTGTCAATTAAATTTGATCTGATAGTTCCTACTTTATTGACTCTTGACCGGTAAAAAGTCATTGGTCAATGGACAAAAGACCCTTGACTTTTCCAGGAGCTAGAGGGTAATGCTCCATCACACCAGTTGAGGACAGGCTCTGACTTGGTGATCTGCTTCCAAAGGATAGAACATAGAAAGAGAAAAGTAGTAGAGAAACCTGACAAACACTGCCTTAACCTAGTGATGTAGGTTAACATCACTAGGGATGTCATGTGAACGTACCTCCTGAAATGATGTGATGAGAAGGACACCACCTGTGATATTCTCTCACAAAATCTGTAACTCTAATCTAATCATGAGAAAAACGTCAGACCAACCCTGACTGGTAGACATTCTACATGATATCAGGCTAACATTCCTCAAGACTATTAAGGTCATGTAAAACAAGGAAAGACTGAGAAATTGGCACAGACCAGTGGAGATCGGGGAGATATTATAACTAAATGCAATGTAGCAGGCTGCATTGGATACAGAAATAGAAAAAAGATAATAGTGGAAAAACTGATCCAAATAGTGCGTGGAGTTTAGTTAATAATAATGTATCTCTGTCATCTTCTTTGTTTGATAAACATACCATGGTAACATAGGATGTTAACAATGGCAAACTGGGCGAGATGTCTATAGGTGCTCTCTGTATTATCTTTAGAACTTTTCTTTAGATGTAAAATTAATCTGAAATTAAAAGTTTATTTTATTTAAAAAGGATACTTGAGATATTTATTATTTAATAGCCTGTAGATGTATTCATATTGTATAAAGAATAACACCTTTCAATTTAAAAGGGAAAATTAGTGACAAGAGAAAGGAAATTTTCTGCATAAGCATAAATTAACTAGGAACTAAAATAGGCATACAAGTCATTGAGAAAAAAAATTTTTGGAGCACAATAAACATTAAAAACAACGTGCTGTAATTCTGCATAAAGATGAAATTCTTCATATTCTTTTATAACTCTTCAGAGATGTGTATTCTACTTATATTTCCTTCCCTGTAATATGACCTTCTTCCTAATATTAACCACATATACTTATCCCTCTTATACGTAGTCCCCTGAGTCTCCCTTTAGGAAGTTCAAAGGCAGATTTTTTTTTTTTTCACACCCAAGTTATTCTAAGGCATTTTCCTTCTTTCTTCTTCTGGCATGTTTGTCTTGTTTTAATCACCTTGTCTCTACCATGAAAAGCAGCAAATGGTGACTGAAGTTCTGCTGTGTCAAACTAGTAAGTAACATAAGGGAGCTGGTGACCAGCTGTTTCCCATCTCTGCTAGGGACAAAAAGAGCAAAGACCAGTGCCCAACCAAAGGAGCTGCATACACAGCTCTCTATGAAATCCTTTTTACACGAC
>NW_007728374.1:310436-311839 GCF_000696425.1 Galeopterus variegatus
GTCTGCCCTGGAAACCTTCACCATCCCACCAGAGAACTGATTTTAGACAGTGATAAGAAAATTACATTTCAATGGTTTTAGGAAAGTTGATATCAAATATTTGTACTGTTGAAATATGTATACATGAATAGACATAGAATTAACTGAACTGATCAATTTGTCAATTAAATTTGATCTGATAGTTCCTACTTTATTGACTCAGCCGATAAAAAGTCATTGGTCAATGAACAAAAGACCCTTGACTTTTCCAGGAGGTAGAGGGTAATGTTCCATCACGCCAGTTGACGACAGGCTCAGACTTAGTGATCTGCTTCCAAAGGATAGAACGCAGAAAGAGAAAAGTAGTAGAGAAACCTGACAAACACTGTCTTAACCTAGTGATGTAGGTTAACATCACCAGGGATGTCATGTGAACGTACCTCCTGAAATGATGTGATGAGAAGGACACCACCTGTGATANAAACTAGTAAGTAACATAAGGGAGCTGGTGACCAGCTGTTTCCCATCTCTGCTAGGGACAAAAAGAGCAAAGACCAGTGCCCAACCAAAGGAGCTGCATACACAGCTCTCTATGAAATCCTTTTTACACGACGTATTGCTATAGGTGCAGACACCAAAGTGAAATGAATTCTATCATTTTTTGTAAGCAGCATTATGCATTTGAAACAAAGTTAACATACATAGACTGGATCTATTTCTTCAAGTGGAAACAGAGTGAAAAACTGAGGGATTAAAAAGGGGAAATAGTCATGCTACATTTTCTACAAGAATATAGATGCAGGACATTTATTTAATAAATTAACTCAAATTTGTTCTCTACATAGACATGTCTGGAAATAGCAAGGAATTAAAATCAACAAAGTTTATTCTTCTGTACCATATTTTAGTACTAAAATGTGCGGAGCACTGTACTAGCTTGCTGGAAACAACAACAACAACAACAAAAACAACAACAACCCACCCCCCCGCCAAAAAAAACCCAAAAAACCCAAGAACAAGCTTCATAAACCTAATGGGAGAAATGACATAAATCTCTTATGAAATATGAACTAAATGTTAATTTCTATAATAACAAATACAATACTGTTTTATGAGAAGCTTCTTGACCTGAGGGCACTGAGAAAATGTTTCTCTATTTTGTTTTTAAAGTATTTTTACAATGTTTTAACAGCTTGGCTTAGTAGTGGGAAGGGATCAGCATATACTCATTTCCAGCAGGGGGCAGAATTATCATGGAGGAAGTAGATGGTATAAAAATGAGGAAAAAAGAAACAAAATAAAGCAGAAAAGTAAATGAAAGTTTGTATTTCCTGGACTGTTTCCAAGATGAAAAAAATTTAACAATTTTTTTTTTTATTTTGTCAATATACAATGTAGTTAGTTATTGTGTCCCATCACCAAAA
>NW_007728375.1:0-1990 GCF_000696425.1 Galeopterus variegatus
GAAACTGCACCGGAGACTGGGTGTCGCGCTTTGCGGCCTCACGCTCAGTCGTCAAGTCTCCGACGTTTCTCGGAGCTTCCCTGCTTTTCATGGCAGCGAGGCGGAGAGCAGGGCTGATCGGGCCGTTTCAGGCAGGTCCGGGTCGTCTGTCTCACGGGGAGGCGACCACGCGCGCTGGAGGGGACCGCGCGGGGTTCGTGCCCTCCCCGCCGCGTCTCGGGCTGGGACCTGGAGGGCAGAGCCCGCGGTAAGCCGTGGAATCCCCCGCAGAGCGTTAGCGCTCACGCAGCGCTGCAGCCGCACGTGGGTGGAAGCCGCCCGCGAGCCTGGGACCTGCGCTGCGACCCGGGAAGGGCGCTTTACTTTATTGACACATCACATCTGTGCTGATTTCGTTTATTTAGCTTTTGAAGAACTTCCCCTCTAACTGTAATGCCCTCTGGGACATAATTTTACTTCTGCCTTTCCAGTGTTTGCCATTCATTTCTTTTTCTTGCCGAATTGCTCTAATTGGAATTTCCAATACAATGTGTGTTGAAAGCAGGCATCCTTGTGTTCCTACTCTTAGGGGAGAACAGTTTTTGTCTTTCACCATTGAATTGTGGCTTTTTCTTAAGAGTTCTTTGTCTTGTGGTGTTTCCTATCTATTGAGTGTTTTTGTCAAAAAAAGTGTTGGATTTTATCAAATGCTTTTTTCTGCGTCAATTGAAATAATCACGTAGGGAAATTTGTTTGTGGTGTGTTACGTTGATTGATTTTTGTATGCAGAACTATCCATACATTCCTGGGATAAATCCCACTTGGTCAATCTGTATAATCTGTAAAATGTGACTAGATTTCCTTTGCTAGTTTTTTATTTTTGTTTTGTTTTTGTGGTTGTTAAGGATTCCTGCATCTATAATTATAGGGATATTGGTCTGTAAGTTTTCTTTTGTGATACAAAACTATCAGGATAATACAGAATAATACAGGCTTCATACAAATTTTGGAATACTTTGAGAGGGAATGGTGTAAATTTTTTATTTTTTATTTTGTCAATATACAACGTGGTTGATTATTGTGGCCCATTACTGAAACCTCCCTCCCTCCTCCCTTTCCCCTCTCCCTCCCAACAATGTCCTTTCTGTTCACTTCTCATATCAAATTCAAGGAATTATAATTGTTGTCTTCTCCCCCCCCCTCCATTGTTTGTGTATTTATTTTTAGCTCCCACAAATAAGTGAGAACGTGATATTTCTCTTTCTGTGCTTGACTNGGAGCGCCACTGCGCTTCCCAAGCGGCGCACTATCCATTGCGCCACCGGGCCGGCCCGACCCATAAGTTATTAAGTAGAATGCTGTTTAATTTCCATGTGTTCATATAGTGTCCAGAATTTCATTTCTTATTGATTTCTAATTTTAATCCTTTGTGGTCTGAAAAAGTACATAGGATAATTCCAATTTTTTTGAATTTGTTGAGACTTGATTTGTGACCTAACACGTGATCTGTCCTGGGGAATGATCCATGTGCTGAAGAGAAGAATGAATATTCTGAGGTTGTTGGATGGAATGTTCTGTAGATATCTGCCAAGTCCAAGTGGTCTAGTGTGTTATTTAGATCTTGTGTTTCTCTGCTGATCCTTTGTCTAGATGATCTGTCCAATATTGAAAGTGGGGTATTCAGGTCCCCTGCTATTATGGTATTGGTGTCTATTTCCTTCTTTAGGTCTAATAGAGTTTGCTTTATAAATGTGGCTGCTCCGACATTGGGTGCATATATATTTATGAATGTTATGTCTTCTTGATGGATGAATCCTTTTATCATTATGTAGTGTCCCTCATTATCTCTTATTATGGTTTTTAGTTTAAAGTCTATTTTATCAGATATAAGAATACCTACTCCAGCTCATTTTTCATTTCTGTTTGTATGGGAAATCTTTCACTCTTAGTCTATGTGAGTCTTTATGGGTGAGGTGGGTCTCTTGAAGGCAGCATATAGTTGTGTCCTCCT
>NW_007728375.1:2000-3304 GCF_000696425.1 Galeopterus variegatus
ATAGCCTTTTTGTTTGTTTGTTTTCTCTTCATAAATGTTATTTTTATTTTACTAGTGGGTTTTGATTTTTCTTGGGTTTTTATGGTACTGGTTGTTGTTTTTCAGGTACCAAACCCAGTACTCCCTTGAGAATTTCTTGTAAGGGTGGTCATGTGGTGGTGAACTCCCACAGTTTTTGTTTGTCTGAGAAATATACTATTTGCCCTTCATTTCGGAAGGATAGCCTTGCAGGGTAGAGTATTCTTGGCTGGCAATCTCTGTCTTTTAGTATTTTGAATATATCATCCCATTCCTTTCTGGCTTTTAGGGTTTGTAATGAAAAGTCTGATTGGGATTCCTTTATAGGTGATTTGATGCTTTTCTGCTGCAGCTTTTAAGATTCTCTCTTTTGCCTTTGAGTTTTGCTAATTTGACTATAACATGTCTTGGAGAAGACCTTTTGGGGATGAATACGTTTGGGGATCTTTGAGCTTTCTGAATCTGAAGATCTGTGTCTTTTCCAATAACTGGGAAGTTTTCTGTCACTTTGTTGTTGAATATGTTTTTTATGCAATCTCCTTTTTCCTCCCCTTCTGGAATACCCGTGACTCGGATATTTGAGTGCTTAAGGTTGTCTGATATCTCTCTTAGATTTTCTTCAATGCTTTTAATTCTTTTTTCTTTTCTTTTTAATCTGCCTGTGTTATTTCAAACAGCCCATCTTCAAGGTCTATAACACATAGAAATGCTAAGCTTGGGAAAAAACATAAGTTCTCTCTTCTACTTCTGAAAGCCTGCTGGTTAAACTCTCTGTTGTGTTTTTTATTTTGTTGAATGAATTCTTCAGCTTGACAAGCTCTACTACATCCTTTTTCAGGGCATTGATTTCCTTGTACATTTCTTCTTTCAGATCCTGTATACTTTTCCTCATTTCATCAGGTTGTCTAGCTGAGTTTTCTTATATCTCATTTAGTTTCCTTAGAATTATCACTCGAAATTCCTTGTCAGACATTTCAAGGGCTTCTTATTCTATAGGATCTAGAGCTTGAGAGTTATTACCCTTTGGTGGTGTACTTTCTTGATTTTTCATATTTCTGGTATCTTTCCTTTGATGTTTAGTTATTGTGGCAGGGGCTGTCACAGTCTACTGGTTTAACACGATTGTCTGGCTAGGATGTTGCTGGGGTTGCCAATTTGGTATGGCTACCTCAGTGTCTGCTCAGTTGGCCACTAGGGGCTTGTGTGTGTGGTTGCTTAGGGTCTTGGGCCTCTCGGGGGAGGCACCTCTCTGGTCAGTGCACACTCAGCCAGGCTGGGGATCGAGT
>NW_007728375.1:4181-7367 GCF_000696425.1 Galeopterus variegatus
GTTGTCTAGCTGAGTTTTCTTGTATCTCATTTAGTTTCCTTAGAATTATCACTCGAAATTCCTTGTCAGACATTTCAAGGGCTTCTTATTCTATAGGATCTAGAGCTTGAGAGTTATTACCCTTTGGTGGTGTACTTTCTTGATTTTTCATATTTCTGGTATCTTTCCTTTGATGTTTAGTTATTGTGGCAGGGGCTGTCACAGTCTACTGGTTTAACACGATTGTCTGGCTAGGATGTTGCTGGGGTTGCCAATTTGGTATGGCTACCTCAGTGTCTGCTCAGTTGAACACAGTGCCTTGTGTGCGTGGTTGCCTCGGGTCTTGGGCCTCCCCGGAGAGCCGCCTCTCTGGTCAGTATGCACTCAGCCTGACTGCTGGGTCACGCGCTGGCACTGCAGGGCATGTGGTCTCTGCAGAGCTTCCACCTCCCCTGCTGGACATCTCCCTGCTCCACGTGCACTCGGCCGGGCTGCTGGGTCATGCGCTGGCACCGCAGGGCGTGTGGTCTCTGCGGAGCTTCTGCCTCCCCTGCTGGATGGCTCCCTAGACTGTGCACACTTGGCTTGTCTGGGGTGGAGTTGGGTGGCGGATGTGAGGCCTACCTGCTGGGTTGCGGGCCGGCACCACAGAGCGTGTGGTCTCTGTGGAGCCTCCACCTCCCCTGCTGGACATCTCCCCGCTCCGCGTGCATTCAGCACTCGGGCTGCTGCTGGACCTCAGGCTCCTTCCACAGAGACACTGCAGCATATGCCTTAATTTTTCTTTAAACGTTCATTGTTATTCATCACTAAAACCATCTATACCTGGGCGTATTTTGTTGAGAGTGATGATTACGACTCAAACATGTTATATATCTGTAGATTTTCTATTTTTTTTAAAAAATTGCTTTTATTTATACATATTTCTACTTCTTGTTGAGTCAGTTTTAGTAGTTTGTGTGCTTTTAGGAATTTGTCCATTTCTTCTAGGTTATTTAATTTGTTGGTATACAATTTTTCATATTAATCGCATAGTGTATATATATTTTTTAGTTCCATAAGGCCTATAGTAATGTCCTGTTTTCTTATTCGTTTTAATAATTTGAGTCTTCTTTTTTTCTGGTCTAGACAAATGTTTGTCATTTTGGGTTCATCTTATTAAAAGAACCAACTCTTAGTTTCGTTGATTCTATTGTTTTGTTGTTCATTTTGTTTTATTTTGACTCTAATGTTCATTGTTTCCTTTCTTGTGCTAACTTTGGGTTTAGCTTGCTCTCTTCTTCTCCCTCCCTACTCCTCTTCCCTCCTCCTCCTCCTCCCTCCTCCTCCCTCTCTTCCTCCTCCTCCCCTCCCCCCCTTCTCCACCCTCATCTAGATGTTCTATTCATTATTTAAAATGAGGTATTTAGGTCCCAACTCTTGTTGTAGAACTGTCTGTTTCTTCTCTCACTTCTGTCAATTTTTGCTTCACATATTTTGAGGCTCTGTTGTTTAGTGCATGTATCCTTAAAATTTCTATATCTTCTTAGTGAATGGACCTTTTTAATCAATACATAATATCTTTGTCTCTTGTAACAGGTTTTGACTTATAGTCTATTTTGTTTGATATTATTCGACCCGCTCCCCCCACCTTTCATTACTGTTTTTATGATTACTGATTAGAAAGCACTTCTGTCATTTTGTATTTTTTTCCTATATTTTTCATACCTTTTGTTTCTGAATTCATGCAATACTGCCCTCTTATGTTTGATTTTTTTCTGTACCATTTTCCCATTTATCATTCTTATTTTTTATGTAAGAAAGTACAAGGCAAAGAAAGGTGAAATGACTTGCCTAAGGTAACACATAAAATTTTTTTTATTGCAGAAAATCTTATTGACTGCAAAATACATGCCCTGAAGAGTGATAGATACTGAAGGAAAAATAAAGTATAACAGCTCTTAACCTCACAGTATTTGCATTCCATTAGAGGAGACCAAGTTTTCTTTCCTAGTTTGTGGAGGATACTAACATTAATAAAGCACATGTATTTTACAGGGCCTTAACCTTTAGCGTAGTAGGGCCACAGAGCTGTAGTTGTTAGCAGGGCCAAAGCCCTGTAGTTTAGGGACTAGCCTAACTTTTTAGTATAACACATAGAAATGCTAAGCTTGGGAAAAAACAGAAAACTTTCTCAGGACTAAAGTCTCTGTTGTAGATAAGAAAACTGTAACAAAGCAAAAGTAATTGCGCTAAGGGCAGTCGTCCTTAGTGCAGCTAAACCTAATGATGGTAAAGTATGTGAGCTAAAGGCTTTAAGGTGAATGGTTGGGGGATGATCCACATCTCTCCTCCAGCTGTTTCTTTGCGTTTCTTAGTGAACTAAGTGTTGCCCTGACAATTATCTCATTGTTCTTTTTGTAACCACCTGTGTTCCTTTTTTTAACTTTCTTGACTGGACAATAAAAACTGAAAGAAAACCTGATTTGGGGTTACTCCTAGGAATCCTTCTCTGTTGAAGGAATTGCTCCTGGGATTAACCCATTCTGGGCCTCTCACCGCTCTGGAGATATGGGCTTTGAGTAATCCTTTGTGTCTCCATCACCCTGGGAGAGGTGACAATATTTAAATCTTAGAGTTTACTAGCTGCCTTGCTGTTTTTTTTTTTTTTTAATTAATAGACTATTTTTTAGAGCAGTTTTAGATTTACAGAAAAATTGAATGGAAAATACAGAGTTCCCATATGACCCCTGCTTCCCCTTCCCCACAATACCACATACATACGCACACACACGCACACACACACACACACACACACACACACACACACAATCTCCCCCACCATCAACAACCTGAACCAGTGTGGTACATTTGTTATAATCAGTGAACCAACAGTAACACATCATTATCCACCAAAGTCTGTACTCTTGTTAGGGTTCATTCTTGGTGTTGTACATTCTAGAAGTTTAGACAAATGTACAAGGGTTCTTCAAAAGTTCATGAAAAAGGCTGGCCCATGGCTCACTTGGGAGAGTGTGATGCTGATTATGCCAAGGCCATGGGTTCGGATCCCTATATAGGGATGGCCAGTTAGCTCACTTGGGAAAGCGTGGTGCCGACAACACCAAGTCAAGGGTTAAGATCCCCTTACTGGTCATCTTTTTGGAAAAAAAAAAATCATGAAAAATGGAATTAAAAGATAATACAGATCTTTCCATGAACTTGAAG
>NW_007728375.1:8162-9200 GCF_000696425.1 Galeopterus variegatus
GGAAAGCGTGGTGCTGACAACACCAAGTCAAGGGTTAAGATCCCCTTACTGGTCATCTTTTTGGAAAAAAAAAATCATGAAAAATGGAATTAAAAGATAATACAGATCTTTCCATGAACTTGAAGTGCCCTCATACAGTGATGTGTATCCACCATTATAGTATCATTCAGAAGTTTCACTGCCTTAAAAATCCCCTGTTCTCCTCCTGTTTCTCTCTGATTCCTTTCCCCTGAACCCTGGCAACTTAGTACTGTTTCCATAGTTTGCCTTTTCCAGATTGTCATATAGTTGGAATCATACAATATGTATAGCCTTTTCAGATTTGCTTCTTTTACTTACTAATGTGCACTTAAGATTCCTCCATATCTTTTCATGACGTGATTGCTTATTTATTTTTAGTGCTGAAAATATTCCATTGTATGGATGTACCACAGTTTATTTATCCACTCACTTACTGGAAGACCTATTCTAGTATACTATTTTGATTTTCTTCTTATTTCTATTTCTGTATATATGTTTAGTTTTTTTCTTAGTGGCTTCACTGGGGATTACTATTAACATATTAACTTTATAACAACCAAGTTTAAATACCAACTGAGTTTCAATAACATATAAGAAGTCTGCTCTTAAGCATTGTTGCCCCCTCCCCCCACTTTACATCATAATATCACACATTGCATCTTTATACACTGTGTGCCCATTAACATAGATTTATCATTATTGTTTCATGCATTTGTCTTTTGAGCCATACAATAAAACAAAAGAGAAGTTTTCAAACCAAAAATACAATAATACTGATTTTTATATTTACCTATGTAGCTACATTTACCATTGTTCTTTATTTCTGTATATACCTTTGAGTTAATGTCTAGTATCCTTACATTTCAGCCTGAAGGACTCCCTTTAGGATTTCTTGTATGGCACATCTCCCAGTGAAATTCTCCTTCGGTTTTTGTTTAGCCGGGAATGACTTAATTTGTCTATCTTTTTTTGGATATAGAATACCTGGTTTAAAAATTTTAAGAAAAATTTTTTCTT
>NW_007728375.1:10221-14827 GCF_000696425.1 Galeopterus variegatus
TATTCTCTATTTGGTGATACATCATTCTCCTAGCTTCCTTTAGTTCTTTGCATATAGTTTGTCTTAATTCTTTGAGCATCTTTAAAATAGGTAATTTAGTCTTTATCTAGCATGTTCGATGATGGGCGTCCTCAGGGACAGTGTCTGTTAATTTCTTCACGGTATGACCCTGTGAATGGGTCACTCTTTCTCTTGCCTTGCATGCCTCATACATTTTTTGTTGAAAACTAGATCCTTTGAGTATTATAATCTGGCAAATTTTCCCCCTCTTCAGGGTTTGTTGTTGCTGTTGTTGTGGGCTGTTAGTTGTTTACTGACTTTTTGAAATTGCTTTTGTAAAATCTGTATTCTTTTTTTCTGTGGCCACGGAAGTCTGTGTTCCATCAGCTTAGTGGTCAGCTAGTGTTTCCACAGAGTTTCCTCAAAGCCCCTTCAACCCCATAAAAAGAAAGAAAAAAAAAAAAACCCCACAAATTCTTCTAGTGTTTACAATTGGCTCTTAGTCAGGCTGTTTATAATTCTGCCTTAGCTCTCTCTTCCTGAAGGTGTGCAGCCCATTCTGGGCATACGTGCAGCCTTCTTTATTCCCTAGTACATGCAGGAGCTTTTAAAAGCCCCTGTTCTCCACGTATCTCTGTTCCCAAATTCTTCCTTTACAGAATTTTTGGTCTTTCCATTGCTGGTCTGAAGCTGCTGCAGTCAATGCTTTTGCCCGTACATGCTTTCAGCAAGTGCCTAAATGCCACTACGTGCTCCAGAGCCTCAGGGAGCTGTCGGCCAGGTCCAAATGCAAAGCCACAGTTCTCTGAGGATATAAGTTTCTGCACTGCTCCCTGGCACAGGCAACCTCCATCAGGAGCTCATGCTGCCACCTCCACGGCTGCCAGCTGTCAGGAGGATGGGGATGGCACATGGGCAATTTAAAATGCCCAGTGCTCACCTACTGCAGTGTGGCTTCTTTCTTTATTACACTTCCCCCTGGTTGTTGAAAGTTTGTGGCCAGGTTCCAGAGTCCTGTGAAAGTTGATTCTGACAGCTTTTGCCAGTTGTTTTGGGGGCGGACAGAGCCCTGGAGTTCCCTACTTCACCATTTTTGGTGATGTTACTCCTCTCATATTTCTTAAAATTTCTGTTTTGCAAGAACTTAAGAAAGAACTTAACCTCTTTTAGACATTGATTTTAATACCATATCACTTTTATGCATATGTAAAAAAAGAAAATATGAGCTAAGTAGATTGCTGAAGATGTTCCTAGACTTCCTCATGTCCATTCTCGGGCTGCCCTGCGTCACTTCGCAGCTCCGAGGTCTGGTCATGGGGCTTGCACGACGCTGCCTCTGCTCCACCGGGAGAGCTGGTGACGTGGCATTTCTTTTAAAAGCACTTTCAACTATCATCCTCAGAATTCAGTCCAAGCCACTGACACCCACATGCAGGCGAGGGCAAACCTCACAGCTGACACCTTGGCCCGTGGTGAGTGTCACATGCATCCCAATTTCAATAAAATATGAAAAAACATGCACCTAGTAATCAGCATGATGTGGAATGTATCTTTCCTGAGCAAACAGATGAGGAAATGATTCATTTGGCTCAAGTAAGTAACAGAAAACAAGAGTGACATGCCATTTTAGCCAGGCTCTGAGGGACCAGAGGATCTTGCCAGCAGAGGAGTGCAGTGAGCGGGGCCACCAGCATCACACCCAGGCAGGCCAGTCTGTGGGGTCTTCAGGGTCGAGTCAGGTGCCAGTTGCTTGTGGTAGGAAATGGATTTGAAGAATTGGGCAGTCAGTGGAGGGTCCCCTTGGGAACCTAAACTCCTTCTCTAGGAAAAGAAGCTTTGAGCAGATTCTAAAGAGCAGAGTAACGTGGCGGGATCTCTCGGGCAGCTGTGGAGAATGGACTGGATGGGGACAGTGGGTGGGGTGAGAGCCCAAACCTTCTGTGCCCTTCTTAGGTGAACAAGTGTAACTGCAGTGTCACCAAGGAGGCGACCAGGGGCCTGGGCTGTGTCGGGCTGATGAGTGTGGGCCAAGGGAGGGATGAATCCACTTGATAAGAATACAGGCTGGGAAGACAGACAAACCACTTGTCCTTTGTGTTTTTATAATGGGGAACACGAGCAGGTATATGGCAGGTGGGACACCTGACCCACAGTATCAAAAACCTGTTCTCAGCTCTGCCTACTTTGTAATCCGGGGGCTCAGCCTCTTAAATTCCAGAGGCTGAAGTATATGCAGAAATTCTTACCCATGACAGTAGATTTTTTGAAAATACACAGAACAGCATGAGCGATGTGTGACCCCAACACCTGCTGGTTTTATTCTTTTGGCTCTTGGCCCCCCTCTTCCAAACTCATACAGTGGGAATAAGTTATATCCAAGAAGAAGTCTCTATTTTTGGATAAAAATGTATAACATCTGGATAAAAATGTATAACCTCCCTATTGTCACACAAAACACAGGAAAATAAGCCATAAGGTTAAAACTAGGTGTTAGAGGGGAACTGATCTGACTGACAGTCAAGAATAATAATCTGAAGAGCGAACTACAGTCAGCAGAGTTTCCCACCTCTAGAAACTTCATTTCCTATATAAGTTCAGATAGTGCTGCTCAAAAAGCATTTTCATGTCTTCAGACTTTGGAGCAGAACCATTCTTGTGCCACATGAAGTGTCCAAATAAGATCCCCAGGAAGAAAGCTGAGTTGTGCCCGCTCCATTGCTACATAAGCCGGGGAAACCTGGGGTTAGAAATAGTGCTTAATAGGGCCGGCCCGCGGCTCACTGGCTGAGCGTGGTGCTGATAACACCAAGTCAAGGGTTAAGATCCCCTTACCGGTCATCTTTAAAAAAAAAAAATTAATAATAATAATAATTCCAAAACACACTTTAAGCATTTTTAGCCTAAATTTCTAAACACTGATGTGTTCAGAAAGTCCACATGGAACAGCTCAACTGTGCTCACAATAGGCATGCTCTAGCTCCCATCTGGATGCTCTCCCACTGGACGCCTGCCTTTTTTTCCTTTTTGTGACTGGCCTGTATTGAGATCCGAACCCATGACCTTGGTGTTACCAGCCCCATGATCTAGCCGAGTGAGCTAACCAGCCAACTCCGGACACCTTCCTTTTGACAGGTCTACCGAGAATACCGGAGAAGTCAGGAAGGCTCAAATAATTACCTGAAACCAGGAGAAATGACTAGAACAACTCTGTAATCTTCAGTAGGTTAATAGTAGAATTAGAAAAGGGCCTTGAAATATGGGAAGTGGAGATAATCAAGAAATGACTATGAACAACACTGTCACAAAAACTAAACTTTAAACTTATTATTTTCTAAAAAGCCTTCAATCGTCCTCAAATGTCACAACAAATCCATACTTTTTGTTGTTCTACAATCCCTCCTCTGGAAAAGGGAAGAAAATCCTTAAATCTAAAAGTGATTATTAATTACAGGTAAATAATTTCCTAAAATCTCTTCCAAGCTCAACCCTAACCAATTGAGGGTTTTTTAACCTCTTCTTCAAAGCATGTAATATCCAATTCAAAGCCTCATTATCTTCTAAACTTAACTTAGTTTTACTAAATAAATACTCAGATATCGGCATCAGTAGGTCAGCTCACTGAAAATATTCTCTGATTTGTTTTTATGGGGATATGGTTATTACGTATTTTGCATTTCCTAACTGATTAGAGAGGGCTTTAATAGTGTTGCTATGGTTTCCTAAATAAATAAGAAACAAAAAAATTTGTTCTAGGCCTTTTCTCTGGGTGTGCGTGAGACCACACTATATGCACTGTTGGGCTTGAATAGGTAATTAATTGTGTAACGTCAACATCGGGTACCTTCTCTGAGTAATTCTAAAGCAATATGCTTGTCCTTTTAGACAACTTATTAAGTACCCCATAGTGCATCGTTACAGATTACCTCAGGAATGGATTGCAGATAACGGCACAGCAGTTCGTGGAACGTTTGTTGTTTGGACCCAACATCCGGTGAGTAAGAAGCCTAAGCGAAGAAGATGCGAGATGGAAAGCAGATGTGAACAGGAACGGTGATTAATAAACAGAACTGACCAGAAATGCCTGCCCCAAATTGCGGGAGACTTACTGAACAAAGCCCATCCTTACTGCGTCTTTTCATGCATTCTACGATGTGAGGCTCTAGTAACTTAGTGCCCTATTATAGCTACTGCTGTGAATCGTATCTTTCTCCCCAGAAGGGCTCTATTACTTTAGATTCAAGAGCACTTATTTTTGAAATTATTCAACAGGAAAAAAGCCAGGAACTAAAAACAGGGCTAAAGCAAGACACCGCCACGAGGTGGCGCTGCGGCAGTAGACTTGGGACGAATGCAGCTCGCGGGAGCTCGCGCCAGCGCGGGTGCTTTGCGGGGCCCGTGAACGGCGGCCGGGCCTCCGCGCCCGGGACGGACTGCATCTAGCGTGTTGTGACCGTCACTCCCCCATCTGTTTTCCTCTCGGAGGCCGTGCCGTCCCCTCGATCAGGGCGCGCCAGCCTCGTTGCTGGTCCTCGATCCCCAGGGCCAGCCGGAGCCCGGGGCGTCCGAGGAGGGCTGCTGGGGCGGGCCCCGAACTCCCTGAAACGTC
>NW_007728375.1:16656-17903 GCF_000696425.1 Galeopterus variegatus
TTGATGCAGCTAAGGTACATTTGTTTAAAAAAAAAACAAAAAAAAAAAAAAACAGACTTTCAAGCAAACCCTTTGTATTGTAGATAAGAGGAAAAAGACTGAGCATGCTCACTTTTTTATATTAATTTTTACAGTATTTGTAAGAATAAAGCAGCATTTAAAATCGCCCCCGCTTCCTAACTTCGCAGTGACTCCCGCAGCCGGTGGCGCCGGGACCCCGTTGGGGAAGGGTGAGTCCCAGGATCTGGCCTGCGGCAAGCACCTGGGAGCCAGGGGACCAGGTGTGTGTCCACGTGGGGGACCCTAGTTTCTGAGAAGAGAGGGTCTATTATTTTGCTTTTGAAACATGCCAAAGCCTACCTCCTTACGTTTTCTTTAACTTGCCTAAGGTCGGTGCAGCATGGCTACGGCTCACGTTGAGCGAACAGCTTTCCAGGGGAAGGTGTTCCCAAAAGAGGTACCACGAGTTGGGAGGGGCTGGCTGATTTGGGGACCTGCTGAGAGCATCTGCAGAGCTCCCTAACTTTAGATGGCTGCTTCAGGGGTGAGGGGTGGAGGAGGCCCAAGCTGTCCAGAAGCCTCGTCTGAATCATCTTTGGCTCTCAAGGACCTTTGCTTTCACTTTCCTCAGTCTTAAGGACAAGCCAAGTAGATTTTCAAAGTGCTCAAAAAAGTGCAAAATTAGCGGCCATGCAGGAGATGAAAAGGGCAGTCGCACAGCTCCTTAAACCAGCTGTCTTGCTGGGAATTGCAGTGTTTCAATGCTTAATCCAAACAAATGGAGCCATCGGCCTTTCCTCCAAAAAACTGGGTATCTTTTCTTGCTCTTCGTTGCTACGTGTATATTATGTAATTAATTAAGCATAGCCTGTCATGATTATATTGCTATGAGGAAAGAAACACAAAATGTTTAGTCCCCAAAGATAATTAATTCATGGTTTTATGTGTAATTTAAATCTCTGCCAACAAAGCAAATGATAACTGCTCCTTAAATCTGTGTGATCTTTGCTCTCCGCACATTCCGGGTATGATTACACAGGCCAACGGTGGATGAGCTATTGCTACCTCTATTCATACAGCTGTAACGACACCAGCTAACTTACCTACACTTTATGGGTAACAGTTTCACCTCTGACATAGTTCCCCAGAACATTGAACTGCAAAATGTTTATGTTGTACATTTATTGTAGCAGAACAGTATCGTCACAATATGGGACAAAGGTTTAAGCTTCATAGGGTGTTCTTTG
>NW_007728375.1:18792-19671 GCF_000696425.1 Galeopterus variegatus
GTAGCAGAACAGTATCGTCACAATATGGGACAAAGGTTTAAGCTTCATAGGGTGTTCTTTGAGGGAATGTGAAAACAAATACTACAAGAAAAACATGCTGAATCATGGTGGAATTTTAAACACTTTAAATTACAACTGAACAAAACATTTTTTTCTGATATATTAATGTTATTGCCTAAGACAACTACAAAATGGAGACCTTAAACTTACTTATTTCGGCTTCAATAACATATTCCTAAATGTGCAGAAAGATAATACAAAATTATAGAAAAAGGTATTTTGATTTATAGTTTAAAAAACCAGTTTACTAACATTTGCCCAGAAAAATCTAAGTTACATTTCAAGCTCATGAACTATATTCACTCTATCTGTAGTTAACAAATAACCCAAAACCACCACCACCACCCTTGCAGCCACATTGCAAAGTTCACAAATCCTATGGCAACCGCTCAGCAGAAGTTCCTCCTGCACCCAGAAGCTCAATTTCCTCCAATCCTACGCAGTTCGTCGGGTGGGTGGTTATGGACCGGACAAAACAATTTAGCGACCCCACCTCTTTTCCGAGGACACTCTGCACTTCGTAACTCTGCAGTGATAAAGGCATGCTGGTTAAAGCACACAGTTAGCCCTGGACGTTCTGTTCCCAACCCACAGCACACCAGAGCGGACGGCCCTTACCCAGTCCACGACCTTCCAGTCCTCAAATGGTGAGAGCGTCGTAGGAAGGAGAAGTGGACTGCTAAAAGTCCCGTTCGTTAGGGCAAATGAAGGGACTATTTTAAAACATTTAAAATGTCTGTTACTGCTGTTTTCAGTGGACACCGCGACGAGCACCTCCCAGCCGGCCTGGGGAAGGAACGAGACACCGGGACCGGCTGG
>NW_007728375.1:19990-31705 GCF_000696425.1 Galeopterus variegatus
CCCCGGGCCCGGCTGGGCCCGCTGCTGCCGCAGCTGCCGCACTGCCTTTGGGACACTTCCCCAATCTAGCAACACTTCCGGTCAAAGGATTTCCTGGTACTTGGCCCCGAACTTCCCTCCTTAACTAGGCTCCCATTTCTTCTCAGCGCCCCTTCTGTGCTGTAGTGTCCCCGCGTTTCTGCACCAGGCGAGAGCACGTGGCTCTGCAGTGCGGGCGCCCCGCCCTCGCTGGGCCTCTAGGGTCAAACCGCAAAGCATCTGCGGTTGGGGGTGGGGCTGAAAACAAAGAAAGGCTCAAAAGCATTTGGATCAATGACATCCCTGACCTTCTGGGAGACTGAACCCCCAGAAGGTGACGCCACCCGCGGAGGAATACCGCAGGCAGCCCGCACCCCCTGCTCTGTGCAAGCACGTGACAAATCACAACAGTTGTGTCCGGTGTGTATTAATTCACCCTTTCACCGTTAACGTGTCACGGCCCAGGAGACTGAGGCTGGAAAGGCCGCAGTGTGGCTCCTCAGTGTCCCTCCCCTGACAGGCGGGCGGGCGTCTCACTGCCCCCGCCCTGCACCTCGGGTGGCCTCAGTGACTCGCTTCTCATGAATACAGTGCATAGTGGAAAGGACACCGAGTGACATCCCACACTCAGTTAGGAAAAGTGCCCATCTTCCACCAGGTTCTCTCGGGCCCCAGACAGAGTCGCCACTGGCGAACTGGAGGAGACTTCTGTGACCGCAGCCCACCCATGAGGCCACCAGCTGATACCCGTGGAGCAGAGAGGAGCCATCCTGGTGGAGCCCTGTCCCAACTGCAGGTCTGCGTGCAGAATACATGCACGCTCAAGCCACTGAGCTTAGAGATGGCTGTATCACAGCAACACATAGCAAGGTCAGTCTGGGATCAGTCAGGAGCCTCCAGGCTGCTGTGGTCTGTAGGGCCAGCACCAGGTGGGACAGAGCGAGGGGGTCACCACAGGTTGAGGTAGGACAGATGGACACTTGCGTGGTGTCTCTCTCAGTTTGAGTGAGCCCTGCATGTCTGTGCACGTGTGCAATAGGTGTCTCCTACACTCCTCTGGAGTAAAAGTACAGAATTCTGACAAAAAAGTCAGCAAAATAATTTCTTTTTAAAATGTTAGGTTTACCCATGTCATCTAACAATAGGGTTTAGATTATAAATCTTTTATATTTGGGGGAAATGAACATGGGGAGGTTAAAATAACCATACTAGCAAACTCATATGCACTATTCATATGAATGTCTCTCTGCATATGTATAAAATGTCTCTTTTTTAAAGTCACAATACAGGAGCGCACTTCAGAAAGTTCATAAGAAGATTCCTATTATCTCTCAATTCTATTTTCCAGCAAACTTTCTGAAGTACCCTTGTATATGCTCCCTTAACTTTTTCTTTCCTGAAAGTTCAAACTTCACATTCCCCATCACTGTGATGCTGCTGTCGAGAGGTGACATGTATAGCAGCCAGTCCTGCTGTTGTCACACCTGTAGCGTGACCACGTTCAAGTGAAAGCGTAGCAAGTAGCCCTCGTGTACCTAACCAGACACAGCAGTTTGTTCCGGGGATGGAGCCACACTTCTCGTGCTCAGCCCTCGTTTGACTCTGGCCATGGGTGAATGTGCGTCTCACCCAGGAGCTGACAGCACCCTACACTCAGGCCCCTCTGAGGCCCATCCCCATCAGCTCCTTTCCATGTAAAGACCCGATCATCTGCTGTGAGCAAAGCCGGGGGTAGGGAAGGGAGCTTCCTGAAATGTGGACCTCCAGGCTTGGAACTTACCCTCATTCCGCTGGCGTCAGCCCCTCACCCAACGCACACAGGTGCCTGCACAGAGCACACTCAGCCACATTCGCACACGCGTGTGCTCACACATGCCAGCGTGCCCTCGAGCTTTCTATGAGCAGGGTCTCACCTATGCAGTATTCTGGTTGAGAAGTTAAATGTGCATGAGGAACAAGCTGCCTTGGCCAAAAGGGAGCTGAGAGAAGGACGGAGGATTTCTGCCAGGGCTTCCTGTTCTCCAGGTCCCTAAAGAGGGGTGGGGATCCACAGGGGGTGTTGAGCACTGTCCCTCGCTAGAGGCTTCCTGGAGGAAGCACAGGCTGCCCTCCTAGGGAGCCCACAGAGGCCCAGCACATGAGCTGTTGCAGCCCGTGTTGTTGGTTTCAGTTTGTTGAGGTCGTAGGTTTGGTTCATTTTTTTATACATTCTCAAGCAGGAGTCTCTAATGCTTTCCCCCAACATTGTCCCTAGAGGTAGGTTCCCTGATGGCCCAGATCTGCCATCTTTTGCACCTGCTCAAAGCCCACCACCTCGGATGCCTCCGACAGCCAGCCTGGGTGGCCCCACCTAGCGCTGGCCTTCTTTCTTCCTCCCTCCCCCAAGAACTGAGAGGCAGGAGACGAGGAATCAGCCAATAGGCACAGCTGTCCTGTTACACACTTCCACTTCCACAGGGTCCCTGTCATGTCGCCACGTGCCCACTTCTGTGGGGATGACAATGACTTTCCCCTTGTGGGATGGGACGTCTCTGCCATGAGTCCTGCACTCTTCACGTCCCTAGCAGTAACTGGACTCTGCCTCACTGGTATGTTGGGAAGCTTGGAAGAGGGAACTTGAGGAAAGCAGTGCAGTTTCTGGCCCATGGTTAGTATCTGACTTTCAGACAACCAGTTTAAACCCTCCCACAGCCTGGTCTAAGCACCGTCCCTATGTGTGCAGCGCTGCTCAGATGAGGGCTCACAGCAGGAGCACAGTGGCGCTGAGCAGCTTTACCGCCAGTGGGTTCACCCCAGCAGGGAGCAGAAAGTCTCTCTAGAGCTCCTCAGGCCATTCTAACATGAAGTCAGGGCTGAGAAAGGCGGGCTCAGGCCAGTGATCCTCAAAGATTCTGCTCATGGATTTATTCACTTTCAAGTTTAATCCAAACCCTGATAGCCACGGTTTAGATGACAGAGGGTAAACTGTCACAGGCCCCTACCGAGGTGCAGTGGGGACAGGCTGACAGGGGTGGGGGAAGGAGTCTGCATAGGGTGCGTCAAGTCACCAAAAGTCCTGACTGGAACTGGAGCTGCAATTTGGCCATGGGAGGACCCATCAGAAAGAGACCTCTTGCCCAGTGGACCACGTGGTTCTGGACAGTCAGCCTCCGCTGTCACCATGCCCTGTGAGGCCGGCCCTGGTCACCTCCCTAGAGGTGCACCTGTTCCGGTCACAGACGCCTCTCTCCACCTGGGGGCTGTGCCCTGGTGCCACCCCAGTGGCTGGTCCCCAGAACCCTCTGTGAGTTCAGCAATTCCATGAGCCACTTGTGGTGCTTTTAAATGGCTTTGACAAGACAGAGGTGGCATCTCACGGATGGATGGCTTTAATGATAACCAAATTTCACAAAGGAGAAACTGCCTTTGCCCCTTAAATGATATATTTAGGTAGTGCTTTTCTCCATGGTTTACTAAGCCTCACCACAGTAACTCTCAGGGCAGGCAAAATAGTTACGAGAAATAACTGTAACTAGTTACTCAGACTCTGGAATACCCAGCAATTAATAAAAAGCGTGTCTCAGGCAATTCTGTTCTATTAATGTGAAATCACAGGAATGGGACTCCAATCCCAAAATCTCAAGACTGTGTTACCATAATCAAAACCAGGGGGACAGACTGCTGTATCTACTTGAAGGGTGACCTGGAAATAAGCTCATTACCAAAGAGGAAAGGATCTCGTTAGCCTACGTGGGCATCTGTTAGTGACTGACGGTGGTATCCACACTTCAGTCTGTACGCGTACACACCATTTACAGTGGGATCCACTGTAACCGAGCAAACATGGGAGAAGGGTTTTCATCTGGGGAACGCCTGCTCACTCGGGCTGAAGAGTACAGGACTCACCTGGGCTGGGCCTCCCCACACTTACCCCGTCCTCGCAGGTGGCAAGCCCCAGCAGTGAAGAAATGCTGCTCTGCGACAGCTGCAATGCAATGAGATGGAGGGTCACCACCCACCGAGGTGGGAAGGCCTTGCTGTGGTCTGAATGTGCGCCCCTCCAAAGCTCATGTGGAAGCCTGACCCCCAGCGTGGCAATGTTGAGACGTGGGACCTTTGGAAGGTGATTGAATCATGAGGGCTATGCCCCATGAATGGATTAATGGATGGGTGGGCTGTCACAGGAGGGGCACTCATGGCTTTATAAGGAGATCCCCTTGCCATGGGATGCCCTGAGCCACCTTGAGACTCTACCGAGAGTCCCCACCAGGAAGAAGGCCCTCACCAGATGTGTCTCCTCAATCTTGGACTTCCCAGCCTTCGAAACTGGAGGAAATAAACTTTTCTTTATAAATTGACCAGTTTCGGGTATTCTGTTATAAGCAGCAGAAAACTAATACAGTAGTCATGCTAAAATCTCCCATCTCCTAAAAATTAACACGTCACGTCTATATTGCCTGTCTTCTCTTCAGAGCTTCAGTCTCACAGCCTTAAGTCAAACATGACTGCTAAGTCACAACAGGGAGACACCGTGTGGGTGGAGGGCGGGCCCCTCCCCCTGTCCCTGCAAAGCTCCTAGGGGCTGGAAGAGCTGCTCACGCAACTCTGTGCGGATGCAGGGGTGAGCGGGGCTCCGGGCGCCGGCTCCTACCTTGACTTTCACTCTGCACTGGGGTCTCGAGGGGCAGTCCAGGAACACCTGCAGGTGCCTCTTGAGGACAGGAGCCGTGACCACCCGGGAGCAGTCCCCACAGTAAAAGGTACCTCTGTTGTGTGAACATGCATAAGGAAGACCAGACCAGAGTAGACAAGTCAGAAAGTTCTAGCAGCAGACAAACATCTTTCTAAACACGAATGTGTGCTGAGAGAGAAAAGGGGGTTTTGCTCTCAGAATCAAGTTCCTGAGATAGGCCCATGCTCAGCCTGTTCTGAGGGATGAGCATCGGCTTCAGGTACAGGCGGCTGGAAGCTGTTGAGGGGACACTCACACAGAGAAGCACCATGTACGTGGAGCACAGAGGCGGACGGCAAACCTCCCGGGAAGCAGTGCCAAGGCCCCTGGGAGGCCACGCTCCCCCCACGCCTGAAGGGAACGCCTCCTCCCGCGCCCGGCACCTATGCTCCTACAGCCACCCTGTACACCCATCTCCCTGCTCCCGTCTCTTCAACGCGATCCAGCGATGACTTGTGTATGTGCAAGGCCACCAAACCAGGAGGCGTCAAGGAAACGTTTGCTTTTTGCTTCTTAAGCAGCAGAGAAGTAATGAGCACACCCCTTTCTGTCTGTCACAGGACAAAGTCCACTTGAGAGGACAGAAAACTGACTCTAAAGGGACGAACTGCAGTCCTGCCCAGCCCAGTGGCGGTGGGGACTGTGTCAGCTCAATGGTCTCCAAAAGGCCCACAGCTCCGCTAAGGACACGCTGCACAGGCGCGCTGAGTCTGTCCTGCTCAGTCACGTCTGTCCTCCTTCATTCTCGAAGCTGGAAATAAAGGAGCTGAGGACAAAACCCAGCTCTTTTATCTTTTAGGAAGAGGAGGAGACACAAGGCGCTGCAGAAATCCCTGTTAGGAAAACGCAGAAGGCTCCACCGGCCTCTTCCTGCCCCTCCGCAGACCCCAGGCTGCCCTCGGAGCTCTCCGGGAAGCTGGCCCAGGCGGTGAGGCCACGGCCCCGGCCTGGGGGGTTGCCTGCCCTTTGGCCCCGGCTGTTTTCAGGCCAGCCCCTTCCCCCTTACCTGTCTTCTGGCCTCTGTTCCAATCTCCCACTGCCACACTGGTCACACACAGGCCACGAGAAAGCAGTGCTCTCGTCCACACCAACCACAGCACCTGGACCCAAGGAGAAGGGAAGCCAGACTCTTAGAGGCCCCTCTCGGCCTCTCAGTGCACAGACACACACGAGGGGCCTTGGATTTTTTTCTCACTTGTGAGTTTATATAAATGTCTCCAAGGTTTTTATAATATCCATTTTTTGCACAAAGTTATAATGAAAAGAAAGTTCTGAAACTTGCCTACAATATTACCACCTAACCAGTATTTTCATTTCTCCTCGCCAGTCTTTTTCCAGATGCAGGCACATGTCACTTATTACGGGCAAGCCATCCGTGGGGGGCCTCATTCTACTGTCGAGGTTGCTGTGCACTGCTGTGAGGACTGTGCTATCGATCCGATCGCCATGCCAGTCAGGTGATGTGCACGGTCCCCATGTTGGATATCTGGGTCTCCAAATTACGTCAGCACCGTGGCGGTGAATATGACTGTACACAGGCGTTTTCTGTACTGAGACCCTTCCTTAGGATAGACTCTTGGAAATAGAACTACTGTGTCAAAGAGTAGGAGTGCTAGAGACACAGAAAAACCTGTTCCGAAAGTGCTTCCCAAGAGAACTCTCCGGTCACACTGCCACCCTTCACTGACTGCCAGTCTCCNCTGTGTCAAAGAGTAGGAGTGCTAGAGACACAGAAAAACCTGTTCCGAAAGTGCTTCCCAAGAGAACTCTCCGGTCACACTGCCACCCTTCACTGACTGCCAGTCTCCACACCGCATGCTCACCTCATCCTAAGAATCTGCCTCCATGACAAGCATAACGGAATTGCTCCTTTCTCACTTCTTTCATAAAGGAAGATAAATACTCATATTGGTTTGTTAATATCTTCTCTTATGTGATTTCTCTGGTTTCCTCGTATAACTTCGTATAATGTATGCTATACGAAGTTATTACGCAATCTAGCAACACTTCCGGTCAAAGGATTTCCTGGTACTTGGCCCCGAACTTCCCTCCTTACTAGGCTCCCATTTCTTCTCAGCGCCCCTTCTGTGCTGTAGTGTCCCCGCGTTTCTGCACCAGGCGAGAGCACGTGGCTCTGCAGTGCGGGCGCCCCGCCCTCGCTGGGCCTCTAGGGTCAAACCGCAAAGCATCTGCGGTTGGGGGTGGGGCTGAAAACAAAGAAAGGCTCAAAAGCATTTGGATCAAAGACATCCCTGACCTTCTGGGAGACTGAACCCCCAGAAGGTGACGCCACCCGCGGAGGAATACCGCAGGCAGCCCGCACCCCCTGCTCTGTGCAAGCACGTGACAAATCACAACAGTTGTGTCCGGTGTGTATTAATTCACCCTTTCACCGTTAACGTGTCACGGCCCAGGAGACTGAGGCTGGAAAGGCCGCAGTGTGGCTCCTCAGTGTCCCTCCCCTGACAGGCGGGCGGGCGTCTCACTGCCCCCGCCCTGCACCTCGGGTGGCCTCAGTGACTCGCTTCTCATGAATACAGTGCATAGTGGAAAGGACACCGAGTGACATCCCACACTCAGTTAGGAAAAGTGAGACGCCCCCTCCGGGGCTGCCTGAGGCTCAGGGAAGGCTTCCTACAGAAGGAGTGTGCGGGCTGGGGATTGGGCTGGACTGGCCGATGAGGCTCAGGGAAGGCTTCCTACAGAAGGAGTGTGCGGGCTGGGGATTGGGCTGGACTGGCCCTGCACACCCCGAGGAAAGACAGAAGACACAGCTGTGAGGCTGTCAGAACCACGACTGCTCTGGGTCATGCTGGGGACTGAGATGGTATGGTTTCCTGGGACGTGAAACATCACAGAAGTCCTCTAGACACACTGGCAAGCTGCAGACCATTCCTGCCGAGAAGTGGTAAAATTAGATGTTCGAAGAAAAAGTAAGATGTGACCCGAGTTTCCAGAAAAGCAGACGAGTCTTCTTACCACTCTTAGAGCAAAATAACTCATTCCCCACTAGAACAAACATTAGGAGAAACTTTACCTGTAGACAAAACAGAATTATAAGAACTAGTAGGCTTGGTTAATTAAAATGCATTTATGCAAAGCTTACTCGAATGACTTTTTAAAAGATGAAAATTATAGATCTTGATTTTGAAAAGGCTGCCCCTTGCAAATCTAATCGAAAGTGAGTCAAAGAGAAAACTGAAGTCAACAAAGGCTTATCATGCAGCCAGAAAGGAGCGTGGGCCAACTTGCACCAGGCAGACATGTGAGGACCCACAAGGGGAAATGAGCCAACACCAGCCGTGTCCTGCCCTGGCCGCGTGCCAACCCTGAGCTCGCGTTTACTGCGCGTGGCAAATGCTGCATGAATTAATAAAAAGTAGTCGGCTACCAACCAAAGTTCCCCTGGGATATCCGTGGGTGTTAATGGCATTTACATTTATAAGAGATTAAGCAATTTCCTTCCAATTTGAGAACAAGGCAGGAGTTGAGGAAATGTATTTCATACGAGGTCTACAAACCATTGGAAACCCTTTCCGACAACCCTAAATGAACATCAAGGGATAACTGGGAAGTGTGCCATTAACTGTGTCTAAAACACTCACTTAAATGAATCCAAGAAAGAAAAAAACAATTTTCATCAGGGTTAAGGATTGTTACACCATACTCTCAGCTTGCCTGCGGTTTGCTGTTAAAAGCCTTTACTTTGCTAGTTTTATGTACAGAAATCTCTTGTAATTAGGTTTGGGAAAGGTATACCACTTAATTATTAAAACAGCTTTTTTAAAAGGTTCTTTCAGGAGAGAACAGAACTGAGGCCACCAGAGGTGGGAGGGGGAAGGGAGAGAGGGATTAGCAAGAAACTGGTAAAGGGCCACAAAAACGGATTGCATCGTATAATGTTGAATATACTACCTATCCTGATTTGAGCATCACCTATTGCACATGGGTATTGATATTCAATGCTATACCCCAGAGATATGTACAATCACTTATGTTTCAATTTAAAAACTTAAAAATGAAAAGGTTCTCTCAAAGGGTCCTAAGGGAAATGCCTCAGTCACAGAGGCGATCAGCACAAGCCCAGTGTACAAATTTCTTCACCAGGTTTGAACTTTCTGCTAGGCCCTGCTCCCCCACTGATTTCCTGACTGAAAGCAGTCGGGGCTCACATTTTTTCCTTCTATTTATCAACATTGTTTGAAGACAGGACTTCGCTACCCCTTCCCATAAAGACCTGATGCATCCGTTTCCCTTGGTGGTGTACCAGGTCCCATCCGCTGGCCAGCCACAGGTAAAGAAGTAGTAAGCAGAACGAGGGAGAGAAAATCAGGGCTATCAAACGATTTCACCCAGAAAATAAACCAGAAAGAAGTCCCTGCATACTCTGGGAGCTGACTGTGAAGGAGGAGCTAGCACTATCCCCTCTGAGGTGGACAGACAGATGCCACCAGCTCCCAGTGAGTGACTGACTTGCACGTCGTGTTTGGAACTTGTTCAGGGTCCTTTCAGGACCTACTCAAAGAAAATACTTAATATTCAGCTGTCTGTGACCCAGCCACTCACCTGACTCAGTGGCCATTGAGAACTGCCCAGTCCCCAGCACTGACGTGCTGTGGATGTGAAGGAGCTCCCTTGGAGCCCTGCTGGGCATAAGTCACCACTGAGACCTTCTGGGCCAGAGTAGGCAGAGCAGGGCAAGGCTGAGGGGCTGAGAAGGGGGCACCTGCCATGGTCACAGAGTAGTGAGGCCTCCAGCCTCAGGTGGACTCGATGGAGTTGGCACTAGGCGGGCTTGCAGCTAGCTGGTGCACATGGCAAATGCACCTTGGTGGCACTGGCCACCACGTAGCTGCAGCCTTGCTGTGAATGCTCCTGCCTAGGAGGCTCAGCCAATCTTTGCTATTTTGCAGCTGGGTTTTTTTCCTCTTAGTGCCCAACTGACTGGTTCGCACCAGAGAATCTGGTAGTATTCAGCTCTGCCTCTGTTTACACATCCCACAGACTCACCCACAGGTCTGCAGGGCAGCTTCAGAGCAAGTCTGGATGCAGATGAGACCCATGGGGAATGCTACATAAAAATGGCCCAGAAGAAAATGGTATTGTCAGAAACTTGGATCTACATAAAGAAAAGAAGAGCATTAGAAATAAAAGAGGGTAAAATGAAATTGTTACATTTCTTTTTCTGAATTTATCTAAAAGATAATAGTTTGTTTAAATAATAATAACAACCACGTATTTAGTGGTCATAGCTTATGGTAAGTGAAATGAATGCTAGCAGTGTTGCCAGGGAGGGGAGAAGAATGGGGAACACTCTGTTATGAGATAATTGCAGTACCTGTGAAGCAGAACAGTGTTATTTGAGAGTGGACTTGGTTGTAAATGTATATTACAAACTCTAGGGATACCACTAGAAAAAAACTTAAAAATAAGTATAAATGACATTCTAAGAGAAAAGAGAAAATGGAATCATAAAATGCTCAATTAATATGAGAAAGAGCAGAAAGAGTGGAAGACAAAAAAAGAAACAGGGACAACAAATAGAAAACAGTGATAAACATGGTTGATATTAATTCAATTATGCCAATAACCACTTGAAATGTGAATTGTTTCAATAGACAAATTAAAAGACAGAGAACTATCACAGTGAACAAAAACTAAGGACCAATTACATGTTGTCTACAAGAAACCCCCATTAAATATAAAGACACAGATAGATTAAAGGTAGAAGGAGAGAGAAAGATATACCATGCTAACACTAACAAGAGAAAGCTCGGCTAGCTATTTTAATTGTAGACAGAACAGACTTCAGAGCATGGAAAATTACTGAGAATAAAAAAGGGAAATAAGTAATGATAAAGGGGTCAATTCACTAGGAAGACATAATAATCCTTAATGTGCATGCACCTATCAATGGAGTATCAAAATATACAAGGCAAACTGATAGAATTTTGAGGAGAGATAAACAAATTCACTATTATAGTTAGAGATTTCAACACCCCTCTATCAGTGATTGATAGGAAGAGTAGGCAGAAAAATGGCAAGGATAGTGTTCAACTGACAGCACCATCACTCAACAGGATTTAACTGACAGTGTTGAATTCTTCATCCAGCAATAGCAGAATATATAGTCTCCTCAAGTTCACATGGAACATTCACCGAGATAGACCACATTCTAGGCCACAAAACACACCTTAACAAATTTAAAAGCATAGAAATCATACTAAGTATGCTCAGACCCCTCAAGTTCACATGGAACATTCACCGAGATAGACCACATTCTGGGCCACAAAACACACCTTAACAAATTTAAAAGCATAGAAATCATACTAAGTATGCTCAGACCACAAAGGAATTAAACTAGAAATCAGTAAAAGAAAGTATCTGTAAAGCCCTAAAATATTTGGAAATTAAACAACACATGAGTCAAAGAAGAAGTTTCAAGAGGAATTTTTAAATATTTTGAACTAAATGAAAATAAAAACACAACAAAATTTGGGAGATGCAGCAAAAGCAGTGCTTAGAAAAAAATTTAGGCCACTAAATGCATATATTAGAAAAGAGAATCTAAAATCAATAATCTGAGCTTTCATTTTAGGAAATAAGAAAAAGAAAAGCAAATTAAAAGCAAGTAAGGAGATTAAAGCAATAAGAAATTTAGAGCAGAAACAATGAAACTGAAAAAAAGGAAATCAGTAAAGAAAATTAGGAAACCCAAAATCTGGTTCTTTGAAAAGTTCAATAAAAATTGATAAATTTCTAGCCAGGCTAACCAAGAATAAAGAAGAGAAGACATAAATTACTAATATTAGAAATGAAAGAGGGTCATCATTACCAATCCCATGGACATCAAACAAAAATAAAAGAATATTATGAAAAACTCTATGCCCACAAATTTGATAATTTAGGTGAAATGGACCAATTCCTTGAACAATGCAAATTATCAAAACTCACACAAGGAGAAATAGACAATCTTTTTTTTTTTT
>NW_007728375.1:32556-41204 GCF_000696425.1 Galeopterus variegatus
TCGCCATGCCAGTCAGGTGATGTGCACGGTCCCCATGTTGGATATCTGGGTCTCCAAATTACGTCAGCACCGTGGCGGTGAATATGACTGTACACAGGCGTTTTCTGTACTGAGACCCTTCCTTAGGATAGACTCTTGGAAATAGAACTACTGTGTCAAAGAGTAGGAGTGCTAGAGACACAGAAAAACCTGTTCCGAAAGTGCTTCCCAAAAGAACTCTCCGGTCACACTGCCACCCTTCACTGACTGCCAGTCTCCTACACCGCATGCTCACCTCATCCTAAGAATCTGCCTCCATGACAAGCATAACGGAATTGCTCCTTTCTCACTTCTTTCATAAAGGAAGATAAATACTCATATTGGTTTGTTAATATCTTCTCTTATGTGATTTCTCTGGTTTCCTTATTGCTAGTATGATGAAGGATACTTAAATTTCTTTTTCACTCCAACATCTATGATTTATTTGTTTAACTAACAAGTATGTGTGGCACTGGGAACATAAAGATGAATGCTACAGTCTCTGCTCTTGTGGACTCCACAATCTGGCTGGGGAAGCTGATAAACAAATAATAATGATTAAAAATACCATGGAATAAATGCTAACTTGAGAATTGGAAAAGCCCCCCGATGAGTGCAGCAGACGCCCCCTCCGGGGCTGCCTGAGGCTCAGGGAAGGCTTCCTACAGAAGGAGTGTGCGGGCTGGGGATTGGGCTGGACTGGCCCTGCACACCCCGAGGAAAGACAGAAGACACAGCTGTGAGGCTGTCAGAACCACGACTGCTCTGGGTCATGCTGGGGACTGAGATGGTATGGTTTCCTGGGACGTGAAACATCACAGAAGTCCTCTAGACACACTGGCAAGCTGCAGACCATTCCTGCCGAGAAGTGGTAAAATTAGATGTTTGAAGAAAAAGTAAGATGTGACCCGAGTTTCCAGAAAAGCAGACGAGTCTTCTTACCACTCTTAGAGCAAAATAACTCATTCCCCACTAGAACAAACATTAGGAGAAACTTTACCTGTAGACAAAACAGAATTATAAGAACTAGTAGGCTTGGTTAATTAAAATGCATTTATGCAAAGCTTACTCGAATGACTTTTTAAAAGATGAAAATTATAGATCTTGATTTTGAAAAGGCTGCCCCTTGCAAATCTAATCGAAAGTGAGTCAAAGAGAAAACTGAAGTCAACAAAGGCTTATCATGCAGCCAGAAAGGAGCGTGGGCCAACTTGCACCAGGCAGACATGTGAGGACCCACAAGGGGAAATGAGCCAACACCAGCCGTGTCCTGCCCTGGCCGCGTGCCAACCCTGAGCTCGCGTTTACTGCGCGTGGCAAATGCTGCATGAATTAATAAAAAGTAGTCGGCTACCAACCAAAGTTCCCCTGGGATATCCGTGGGTGTTAATGGCATTTACATTTATAAGAGATTAAGCAATTTCCTTCCAATTTGAGAACAAGGCAGGAGTTGAGGAAATGTATTTCATACGAGGTCTACAAACCATTGGAAACCCTTTCCGACAACCCTAAATGAACATCAAGGGATAACTGGGAAGTGTGCCATTAACTGTGTCTAAAACACTCACTTAAATGAATCCAAGAAAGAAAAAAACAATTTTCATCAGGGTTAAGGATTGTTACACCATACTCTCAGCTTGCCTGCGGTTTGCTGTTAAAAGCCTTTACTTTGCTAGTTTTATGTACAGAAATCTCTTGTAATTAGGTTTGGGAAAGGTATACCACTTAATTATTAAAACAGCTTTTTTAAAAGGTTCTTTCAGGAGAGAACAGAACTGAGGCCACCAGAGGTGGGAGGGGGAAGGGAGAGAGGGATTAGCAAGAAACTGGTAAAGGGCCACAAAAACGGATTGCATCGTATAATGTTGAATATACTACCTATCCTGATTTGAGCATCACCTATTGCACATGGGTATTGATATTCAATGCTATACCCCAGAGATATGTACAATCACTTATGTTTCAATTTAAAAACTTAAAAATGAAAAGGTTCTCTCAAAGGGTCCTAAGGGAAATGCCTCAGTCACAGAGGCGATCAGCACAAGCCCAGTGTACAAATTTCTTCACCAGGTTTGAACTTTCTGCTAGGCCCTGCTCCCCCACTGATTTCCTGACTGAAAGCAGTCGGGGCTCACATTTTTTCCTTCTATTTATCAACATTGTTTGAAGACAGGACTTCGCTACCCCTTCCCATAAAGACCTGATGCATCCGTTTCCCTTGGTGGTGTACCAGGTCCCATCCGCTGGCCAGCCACAGGTAAAGAAGTAGTAAGCAGAACGAGGGAGAGAAAATCAGGGCTATCAAACGATTTCACCCAGAAAATAAACCAGAAAGAAGTCCCTGCATACTCTGGGAGCTGACTGTGAAGGAGGAGCTAGCACTATCCCCTCTGAGGTGGACAGACAGATGCCACCAGCTCCCAGTGAGTGACTGACTTGCACGTCGTGTTTGGAACTTGTTCAGGGTCCTTTCAGGACCTACTCAAAGAAAATACTTAATATTCAGCTGTCTGTGACCCAGCCACTCACCTGACTCAGTGGCCATTGAGAACTGCCCAGTCCCCAGCACTGACGTGCTGTGGATGTGAAGGAGCTCCCTTGGAGCCCTGCTGGGCATAAGTCACCACTGAGACCTTCTGGGCCAGAGTAGGCAGAGCAGGGCAAGGCTGAGGGGCTGAGAAGGGGGCACCTGCCATGGTCACAGAGTAGTGAGGCCTCCAGCCTCAGGTGGACTCGATGGAGTTGGCACTAGGCGGGCTTGCAGCTAGCTGGTGCACATGGCAAATGCACCTTGGTGGCACTGGCCACCACGTAGCTGCAGCCTTGCTGTGAATGCTCCTGCCTAGGAGGCTCAGCCAATCTTTGCTATTTTGCAGCTGGGTTTTTTTCCTCTTAGTGCCCAACTGACTGGTTCGCACCAGAGAATCTGGTAGTATTCAGCTCTGCCTCTGTTTACACATCCCACAGACTCACCCACAGGTCTGCAGGGCAGCTTCAGAGCAAGTCTGGATGCAGATGAGACCCATGGGGAATGCTACATAAAAATGGCCCAGAAGAAAATGGTATTGTCAGAAACTTGGATCTACATAAAGAAAAGAAGAGCATTAGAAATAAAAGAGGGTAAAATGAAATTGTTACATTTCTTTTTCTGAATTTATCTAAAAGATAATAGTTTGTTTAAATAATAATAACAACCACGTATTTAGTGGTCATAGCTTATGGTAAGTGAAATGAATGCTAGCAGTGTTGCCAGGGAGGGGAGAAGAATGGGGAACACTCTGTTATGAGATAATTGCAGTACCTGTGAAGCAGAACAGTGTTATTTGAGAGTGGACTTGGTTGTAAATGTATATTACAAACTCTAGGGATACCACTAGAAAAAAACTTAAAAATAAGTATAAATGACATTCTAAGAGAAAAGAGAAAATGGAATCATAAAATGCTCAATTAATATGAGAAAGAGCAGAAAGAGTGGAAGACAAAAAAAGAAACAGGGACAACAAATAGAAAACAGTGATAAACATGGTTGATATTAATTCAATTATGCCAATAACCACTTGAAATGTGAATTGTTTCAATAGACAAATTAAAAGACAGAGAACTATCACAGTGAACAAAAACTAAGGACCAATTACATGTTGTCTACAAGAAACCCCCATTAAATATAAAGACACAGATAGATTAAAGGTAGAAGGAGAGAGAAAGATATACCATGCTAACACTAACAAGAGAAAGCTCGGCTAGCTATTTTAATTGTAGACAGAACAGACTTCAGAGCATGGAAAATTACTGAGAATAAAAAAGGGAAATAAGTAATGATAAAGGGGTCAATTCACTAGGAAGACATAATAATCCTTAATGTGCATGCACCTATCAATGGAGTATCAAAATATACAAGGCAAACTGATAGAATTTTGAGGAGAGATAAACAAATTCACTATTATAGTTAGAGATTTCAACACCCCTCTATCAGTGATTGATAGGAAGAGTAGGCAGAAAAATGGCAAGGATAGTGTTCAACTGACAGCACCATCACTCAACAGGATTTAACTGACAGTGTTGAATTCTTCATCCAGCAATAGCAGAATATATAGTCTCCTCAAGTTCACATGGAACATTCACCGAGATAGACCACATTCTGGGCCACAAAACACACCTTAACAAATTTAAAAGCATAGAAATCATACTAAGTATGCTCAGACCACAAAGGAATTAAACTAGAAATCAGTAAAAGAAAGTATCTGTAAAGCCCTAAAATATTTGGAAATTAAACAACACATGAGTCAAAGAAGAAGTTTCAAGAGGAATTTTTAAATATTTTGAACTAAATGAAAATAAAAACACAACAAAATTTGGGAGATGCAGCAAAAGCAGTGCTTAGAAAAAAATTTAGGCCACTAAATGCATATATTAGAAAAGAGAATCTAAAATCAATAATCTGAGCTTTCATTTTAGGAAATAAGAAAAAGAAAAGCAAATTAAAAGCAAGTAAGGAGATTAAAGCAATAAGAAATTTAGAGCAGAAACAATGAAACTGAAAAAAAGGAAATCAGTAAAGAAAATTAGGAAACCCAAAATCTGGTTCTTTGAAAAGTTCAATAAAAATTGATAAATTTCTAGCCAGGCTAACCAAGAATAAAGAAGAGAAGACATAAATTACTAATATTAGAAATGAAAGAGGGTCATCATTACCAATCCCATGGACATCAAACAAAAATAAAAGAATATTATGAAAAACTCTATGCCCACAAATTTGATAATTTAGGTGAAATGGACCAATTCCTTGAACAATGCAAATTATCAAAACTCACACAAGGAGAAATAGACAATCTTTTTTTTTTTTCCCTTTTTGTCTTTTTTTCATGACCGGTAACAGGATCGCAACCCTCGGTGTCGCGCCCGCACCGCGCTCAGCCAGTGAGCGGACCGGTCTCTATATGGGATCCAAACCCTTGGTGGGAGCCCCGCTGCACTCACAAGCGCCGCACTCTACCGAGTGCGCCACCGGGCCGGCCCAGAAATAGACAATCTTAATGGGCCTAAACCTATTTTAAAAATTGAATCAATAATTAATAACCTTCCAAAACAGAAAGCACCAGGCCCAGATAAGTTCACTGGTGAATTATAGCAAACATTTATGGAAGAAATTAAACCAAACCTCTACAATCTCTCCCAGAAAACAGAAGCGGAGAGAATACTTCCTAACTCATTCTATGAGGACAGTATTACCCTAATATCAAAACCAAAGACATTACATGAAAGACTAACATTTAGTTTTAACGTCAGTCTATAGACTAACATTTCTCATATTAGTCTGCTGTTCTACATGGTACAGGATGTCCTAACTCATGCAACAGGACAAAAAAAAAAAAAAAAGCCATAAAATGTATACAGATTGAGACAGAAGAAATAAAACTGTCAGTGTTAACAGATGACATAGTTTTCTATGTAGAAAATCCCAAAGAAATGACAAAAAATTACTGGAACTAATAAGCAATTATAACAAGGTTGCAGGATACAGGGTTAATAGACAAAACTCAATTGCTTTCCTATATACCAGCAATGAACGACTGGAATTTGAAATTAAAAAGCACAATACCATTTACATTAGCACCAAAATAAATGAAATACTTAGGTATAAGTCTAACAAAATATACTGAAGATCTACATGAGGAAAACTAAAAACCTCTGCTGAAAGAAATCAAAGACAAAAATAAATAGAGAGATTTCCATGTTCATGGATAAGACGACTCAACAGTGATAAGATGTCAGTTTTTTTCCAACTTGATCTACTGACTTAATGCAATGCCAATCAAAATCTCAGCAAGTTGTTTTGTGGATATCAACAAATTGATTCTAAAGTTTATGGAAAGGCAAAAAGGCCTAGAATAGCCAAGACAATATGGAAGTAGAAGAACAAAGTTGGCAGATGACAGTACCCAACTTCAGGATGTACAGCAGAACTACAGTGACCAAGACATATGGCAAAAGAATGGACAAACAAGTCAACAGAACACAATAGAAAGCCCACAAATAGACCCACATAAATACAGCCAATTGATCTTTGACAAAGGAGCAAGGATATCTTGATGAGGCAAAGAATGTCTTTTCAACAAATGGTGCTGAAACAACTGGACATCCAGATGCAAAAAATGAATCTAGACACAGATCTTATACCTTTCACAAAAATTAACTTAAAATGGGTCATAGGCTTAAATGTAAGACACAAAACTCCTAGAAAGAAAACACAGGAGAAAATCTAGGTGACAATGGGTTTGACAATGAGTTTTTAGATCCAATACCAAAAGCACAATTCAGGAAAGAAAAAATTGGTGGTATATCATTAAAATTAAAACTTAGGGACTGCAAAAGACACTGTTAAGAGAATGAAAAGATAAGCCACAAACTGGGAAAAATATCTGCAAAAGACATATCTGACAAAGGACTATTATTGAAAATATACAAAGAATTCTTAAAACTCAACAATAAAAAGATGAACAACCAGTTAAAAAAACGGGTGGGTTTGGCCAGTTAGCATAGCTGGGTAGAATGTGGTACTGATAACACCAAGGTCCAGTGCTCAATTCCTGTACCAGCCAACCGCCAAAATAAAGTAAAGTAAAATAAAATAATATAATATAATAAAATAAATTAATTAATTTAATTAAATTAAATGGCAAATGATCCGAACAGACACCCCACCAAAGAAGATGACAAATAACCGTATGAAAAAATGCTCATTGTCATGTATCATTAGAGAATTCAAATTAAAGCAACAGTAAGATACCACTACTGTATTAGTTCATTTCTATTACTTATAACAAAACACTCGGAACTGGGTACTTTGTAAGAAAACGAAATTTATTGCTTACAGTTTCAGAGGCTGGAGCTTCTAAGTCCAGGGAGCGCATGTGGTGAAGGCCTTCTTTGGCAGTGCCTTCAGTGACGGCAGGCATCACAGTGCAAAAGTGGTGGCGCAGAGACAAAGACAGACTCCCCCCTCTCTCCTCTTAAAGCCCTCAGAACCACGCCCCGACCACCAGTATTAATCCATTCTCTACGGCATGTCCTATAATGTAATCACCTCTTCAAGGCGCCACCTTTCAATTACCATAATAGGACTTCCCACCCTCTTTACACTGTCACAGTGGTGACTAAGTTTTGGGGGGACATTCAACCCAAGGCAACTACATACTTAGTAGAATGGCAAATATCCAAAACCCGGACAATACCAAATGCTGAGAAGCACATGGATCAACAGGGGCTCTCATTCACTGTGGGGGGAATGCAAGCTGGTGGAGCCACTCTGGAAGACAGTCTGGTAGTTACTAACAAAACTAAACGTGATCTTACCAGATGATCCAGCAATCACACTCCTTGGTGTTTACCTAAATGAGTTGAAAATTTATGTCCACACAAATACCCACACACAAACGTTTCTAATTCCCAGAAAAAACCTTGGAAACAAATAAGATGTCCTTATGTGTAAAAGATAAAGGACAGTAGTGCATCCACACAATGGCATATTATTCAGTGCTAAAAAGAAATGTTACCAAGCCATGAAAAGATGTGGAAGAACTTTAAATGCATATCACTCAGTGAAAGGAGCTAACCTGGAAAGTGAAAGAAGCTAATCTGAAAAGACTACATATTGTATGATTCCAACTATGTGACATTTTATGGAGACAATAAAAAGATCAGTGGTTGCCAGGGGATAAGGAGGAAAGGAGAGGTGAATAGATGGAACACACAGGATTTTCAGGGGGGTGAAACTATTCTGGGTGGTAATGGTGGATGTATGATATTGTACATCTGCCAAAACCAGCAGAATTAAACAACACAAAGAGGGAGACCTGGCTGTCCCGGGTGTGGGGCACGTGGGAGCCCTGGCTTCCCCTGGTATGGAGGCGCCTGGCTTCCAGGGCACTTGCCCTTAGTCAGCCCAGTGCCCAGGCTGGCTGGGGCTGCTTGGAGAAGATGAATACCTTGCTGCTGGCCTCACTGGTCGTGGTGGGACTGGCCAGACAAAACCGGGGCTTACAGCCCTTCCATGACACACAGGACAGTGGGGCTGCTTCCTACTCAGGCCACTGAGGACATTTATTATCTGACTTACTGCAAGTGGCCTGGGACTCCTTGTTGACAAACCAGTGGCGCCTGTGCTCAGTGCTGTCTCTGTGCCCCGCAGGCCACTGTCCTGCCTGGAACCCACCTCCTCCCTGCTCACCACTTCTGCCCTTGCCAGTAGCTCTCTTACAGCGAGGACCTGTGAGGGTCTCCATGTTTTCTCTATTAAAAAAGAGCCAAACATAAGTAAAACAGTTTAAGCCTACTTGTTAAGTGAATGAGAAAGGAAAAAGCGCCTCACACAACTAGCTTAATCAGAAATGGGTATCCCAACAATTTATAAGATGAGGGCACAGAAAAAAACTTTTCATCATAATACAAGCGAAATACATGGCCAACCACAGCCTATTTCCTCTACTATTTAGAAATACTGTTCTCCACTAACACTTGAGAAATTCTAGTCATAGAAAAACCCACTGTATTTACTAAATTCTTTGCTTTAAGTTGGGAAGAGAGCTAAATGAGCAATGGACAGGGCAGGGTGGTGTCCCTATGACCGATGT
>NW_007728375.1:41679-42925 GCF_000696425.1 Galeopterus variegatus
CACACAACTAGCTTAATCAGAAATGGGTATCCCAACAATTTATAAGATGAGGGCACAGAAATAAACTTTTCATCATAATACAAGCGAAATACATGGCCAACCACAGCCTATTTCCTCTACTTTTTAGAAATACTGTTCTCCACTAACACTTGAGAAATTCTAGTCATAGAAAAACCCACTGTATTTACTAAATTCTTTGCTTTAAGTTGGGAAGAGAGCTAAATGAGCAATGGACAGGGCAGGGTGGTGTCCCTATGACCGATGTGCCTTTTTTACTGCATAACGGAAGCAAGCACATGACACAGATAGTGCATGCCTGCAGTGATAAACCCTGGGACAGACGCACAGATCCACGCTGCGGGCTTTGGTATCTGCAATGTGGCCTGGGTGAACTAGGGGCAGGAGCCAAGTGCTCTCTCTCCCATCAGCAGCCTTTATAGGTCCTGCTCTCTTCCCGTGAGCCGTTCCTCCTGCCCCACCCACCTGATTAGTCCACCTGCCCCACAGAACACAGCTCAAGCCTCCTGTCTGTAGGAAGCCCGTCCTGGCCCGAGAGCCAGATCATTGGCAGCTGGAGTGCTCGGAGGGCTGCAGGCCTGTGTCTGTTTGTGTACTTCACTGACTCGTGTCTTTGTATAGACTCTAAGTCCGAGATGCTAGGACTTCTCATTTCATTCCTTACGCATCCAATGTCTGAAGCACTGCGGGCATTCAACAACTACTCGGTGAATAAACACAGTATTTAAAAAAAACATAAATACCCTTTCCAGTGAGAAGCTGCCCACCTTGAACGCTGCAGATGGAGTTGGCAGTTGTAGCAGAGTCCAATTCATCTAGCATCACTGGGCCAGTCACCTCACAGAAGCGAGCACCAGAGGCAACACATGACAGGGGCTTTTGAAGCAAGATGACAGTCCGTTCAACACAAACAATCTGACCTGCCAAAAGAGACACTGGAGATTACTGCAGCACTGAGTGAAGGGTGAAGTCTCCTGCCCCAAGTTGTGTGAGTGGAAGGGCACAGGCATGGAGCCTGTCTGCTCTCGATGCCAGGCCTGCCCAACAGCACCTGCTCCGTGCAGAAGTGTGCCCCAAAGCCCTCAGGGAGCTAAGCTGGAAAAACACAAATACTAAACTCGAATTCAATTCAGGAAGGGTAAATTTTGTAGTATGTGAATTACATCTCAATAAAAACTTTAAAAAACATGGTTTAAGCAGAATTTTAGATTGATCCCTGGGAAGAAAA
>NW_007728375.1:43179-57116 GCF_000696425.1 Galeopterus variegatus
CAAACAATCTGACCTTCCAAAAGAGACACTGGAGATTACTGCAGCACTGAGTGAAGGGTGAAGTCTCCTGCCCCAAGTTGTGTGAGTGGAAGGGCACAGGCTTGGAGCCTGTCTGCTCTCGATGCCAGGCCTGCCCAACAGCACCTGCTCCGTGCAGAAGTGTGCCCCAAAGCCCTCAGGGAGCTAAGCTGGAAAAACACAAATACTAAACTCGAATTCAATTCAGGAAGGGTAAATTTTGTAGTATGTGAATTACATCTCAATAAAAACTTTAAAAAACATGGTTTAAGCAGAATTTTAGATTGATCCCTGGGAAGAAAATGCTAATTAATTTAAGTGTACATGTTTATAATTTTCTAACTTTTTTTTTTTTTTCCTTTTGTCTTTTTTCATGTCCGGCAATGGATCGCAACCCTCAGTGTCGCGCCCGTACCGTACCGGGACTGGCAACGGGATCGCAACCCTCGGTGTTGCTTTATTTTTTAAATTTTTTTGTCTTTTTTTTTTTTCGTGCCCGGCAACGGATCGCAACCCTCAGTGTCGCGCCCATACCGGACCAGGACCGGCCACGAGATCGCAACCCTCGGTGCTGCTCCCGCCCCTCGCTCAGCCAGTGAGCTGCCGGTCTGCATGCGGGATCCGACCCCTCGGCGGGAGCGCCTCCGCGCTCCCAAGCAGCACACTGTAGCAGTGCGCCACCCGGCCGGCCCATAATTTTCTAACTTTTGATTTGTTTTAAAAAGAGATCTTCCAGGCCATGATTTCAGATGGCTTCTGCACCATGTAGGTGCCACTGTCAGGCAGTCATGGAAAGACTGATGGCATCTTTGCAGGGAGTGCCAGCACCATGGGGGTCAGTGACAGCCCCAGTCTGCATCTGTGACAGGCTTCATGAAGGTGCCAACAGTGCCCCAGCAAGGTGGAGGCGCCCAGAAGCCCCAGGAGCCACCCTGTGGGCACCAGGACCCCTAGTCCTAGCCATGAGCAGCAGCAAGCACACCATGGTCACAGAGGGCATCCCTGAAGAGGATGCTGTGAGGTGTGGCCATGGTGAGGGCTTCCAGGACTTGTAGGTCCAGCACACACGAGGGGGCCACGAAGACTTGCACAGTTTTGGGGAGGCTGGGTTCACTCTCATCCTTTGCTTGCAGGGTGGCATCAGTCACCAGCAGTGAAATCTCCCTTTGTTCCAGAAGAAGCAGACTCTTTAGCTACAATCAGAAGACACAGTAAAGACTATTAACTATTCTTATATCCAAAAATTTTTTTAAAGCAATAATCTTAGATGATTATTATGAACACTAACAATTTAAGATATTATTTCAAAAACAGTTTAAAGGTTACAAAAGACTTTGCACATCTTGGTCACTAGCCCCCAGGAACACAGCTGTGCTCATGTGCCTGACCTTGTACCTGGTAAAGGACACCTTTGCTGGGGCAACCCACCCTTCCCTGCCAGCACTCCACCTGTCTTCTGACCTACTAGGTAGAATCCATTGTTCTCTCCCTCCTGATCCTGTGCTTACATGCCTAAACTGTTAATTACCACACTGCTTTCTGTCTAGTGCATACACATTCTTTTCTCCAGGTAGTCGTGCTTCCTGAGGGTTAAGAACAGATCTTATTTGCCCTCAGACTTTGTATAGGCTTTGGAATAAAGCAGGTATCACGTATCTGTTGCATCTGCAACAGTTCCTATTTTTCTTTCTTTCATTTTTTTTTTCTTATCTGCAAAATTTGTAATACCTTTTCAAGTTCTCATTAAACCAGTATACTGCCCCTTCCCCTTGGTCAGGGCTTAGAATTCAGTAGATTCAAATGGGGCCAAGGATGGTCAGTAGGGCCAGGGCCTAAGGACTTGGCTAGGTTGAGGTTCAGCTGGTGCTACTGGTGTGGACAGTGTGGTCAGGCTGAGGATTTTGCATGGCTGGTCAAAAGGCCTGGGCAGAGCAGGTGACTTGCATGGTCAGAGCTGCAGGTTGGGGCAGAGGAGGCAGGCTGCGTGGCTGGGAGGTTGATTATATACAGGAAGTTTGAGTAAGTAATACTGAGGAAAATAGAGCCAGGTTTCTCACTGTTGGAGAAGGGAGTTATACATGCAGAAAGGGGGAAGCCTAAATTCTTTTGTAATAGTCTGGAGTTGGAAGTACAGGTGTGAAATCACGATTTTAGATACAGAAGTGGATTTGTGTGTGTGTGGGCATGCACGCACATGAATATGCATACCAACATTTCCTGGCCCTGTCCACTGTGAAGGTCTAGAAGCTATGACACCCAATAGCAGCGAGCCCACCTAGAACCCAGATCTTGGCTTCTAAATACCTTTTTCCATTAAAATAAACCAGGGCTCCTTGAAGAGATGGCTGATTACAGAGCATAGAAAGCAAAAGGTAGGTCTGAAACATCTTAATAGTGTCAGAAAGTATGAAGGTAGTCAAAGAATGAACACAAGAGGCAGCTTAAATTTGAGAAAATTTGAGCATCAAAATGAATAATAGTGACAGATTACCTTGTTGAATAAGAAACAAATCCACTGGTCCCCACTAATATAAATAGATATGTGACTACATAAATAAACTGGGGAAAGGAAAAGCTCCTCATTACAGCAGAATGTCAGCTAATAAATTTAGAAGAAGTGCTGGAATTAGAAATTTATCATTTGGCCACCATCAGAGTATAACTAATTTAGGCAAGAATCGTAATGGATGTTAAAGTGAGTGGGTAAAAGTTCGATAAGAAACAGCATATTTATGGGCCGGCCCGGTGGCGCTCCCGCCAGAGGGTTCGGATCCCACATACGGACCGGTTCCCGCTCCGGTCCCCGCTCAGAGCGAGGCGCGGGAGCAACGCTGAGGGTTGCGATCCCGTTGCCGGTCCCCGGTCCGGTACGGGGGCAACACTGAGGGTTACGATCCGTTGCCGGACACGGAAAAAGACAAAAGACAAAAATAAAAAAATAAAAAAATAAAAAAAAATTAAATAAATAAAAGGGACTGCACAAAAAAGACAGGCATTTAAAGAAATAGATGGGCCCAGATGAAGTTATGTGTATTCCCCCATACCCTCTTATTTCAATAGTTTTCACATAATTCTTCCACTTGTTTACTCCATATGGAAATGCTAAGAACAATATGAAAACCTTCCCTGATGTTTCAGAGAAAGGCTAGCTTTGAAAGTCCCAGATTCTAACCCTGATTGTGGTTATGGGAAAGTCCAGGGCTCTCTGGGATGGCAGCCAGGTGCAGCAGAGAGAGTCCCAATTGGGCAAAAAGAAGGCCAGTCCTGTGGTCTTTGTTCTGACTTTACCTTGGTGAGTTGTCCTGGACAAACCTTTTTACTTTTCTTGGTGCTCTCAGCATTCTTATTTATAAAATGAAATAACTTCTATAGATCTTTTCCAGGATCACGATGTGAAGGAAAAGGTGGAATGTTGGCTGCATGAGCAGCTCTCTTCCAGGATAGAAGTGCGTGCATTAGTGGCACTGGTGTTTTATTAACTAACAAGTATGAAATACTTATTAGTAAACCTTAGAGTGGAGAAACTTGGAAAACACCATCTTAACCAATTGATAAAACATCACAGTTCTGGGACAAGCCAATTCTGTGTCTTCTGACATGAACCTGTATTGTTCACGTGCTATTCCTGTCAAAAACGCACAGTCTGAATCTATTCGTGAGAGAACATCAGGCAAACCTGAACTGAGGGACGTTCTACTAAGTAACTGCTTATGTTCTTAAAGAAAGTCAAGACGCTAAGAGGCAAGTGCAGATGAACAGCGTTGCACATGGAGGAGACAGGAGAGACGGGGCGTCCGACGCACCACGCGGCCCCGTGTTAGCCTGCAGTCGCAGAGGGCATTTTTGGCAGAATGGGCAAAACTGAAAATTTAAAAATTTGTGGATATCTCAAGAAGGACAAAGATTTCTACCAAATTATCTGAGGTTGAGAGTTCTTCTGACAATCTTCAAAGATTTCAGACACTCTTTGTAAATACCCTGGATTTGGCATATGGTCTCTCTTTCAATCTACTGATGAACCAAGATGTTCTAATTTCCTTCGAAATTAAATATCAAGTTATGTCTGCTATTGGGGTTATGAACAAAGTCAGTGACAATAAAATATTCTGTAAAAAGACACCAGTAACCAATTACTTCAAAGCAGTACTATCAATTTATTGCTAAAATTTTATTAAAAATAAATCTCTTTTTATTCATAATTACCAAAACTTAAAAGCAACCAAGATATCCTTCCATAGGTGAATGGATAAACTGTGGTATACCCAGACGACAGAATATTATTTGGCACTCAAATGAATAACATTTGAAATGAGCTATCAAGCCAAGAAGAGATACAGAAACTTAAACGCATATTACTAAGAGAAAGAGGCCACTCTGCAAAGGCGGCACACTCCATGATTCCAACTATAGGACATTCTGGAAAAGCCAAACTGTGGACACAGTAAAAAGATCAGTGGTTCCCAGGGGTTTAGGGGAGGGAGGGATGAACAGGGGGAGCAAAGAGAAATTTTAGGGCAGTGAAACTATTTCGTATGAATCTATAAATGGTGGATACATATCATTATACATTTGTGCAAACCCACAGAAAGCACAACACCGAGAGTGAACTCTAATGTACACTCTGGACTCTGGATGACTATGATGTGTCAGTGTGGGCTCATCAGTTGTAACAAATGCACCACTGTGGTGGGGGACATTGATAGTGGGGGAGGCTGTGTGTAGGGGGAAGGAGCCATATGGGAAATCTCTCTACTTTCCTCTCTTTTAGAGCAGTTTTAGGTTCACAGCAAAATCAAGTATATTAAAAAAAATTATTACAGCCCTATATAATCAGGAAAAGTATTTAAGCACGGATGATGTAGAAACCTATAATACTAGCAATTAGGCAAAAATATTACCAAAACATTAAAAATTTATCAGAAAAAAATAGATCTCTTTCACACAAGTATGCCCCAAATTTTTGACACAGGTGCAAAAGCAATTCAACAGAGGAAGGACAGTCTATCAACAAATGGTGCTGGAGTGCTCAGACAGCCACAGGCAAAGAAAGAACCGCAGTCTGCACCATACACCTCATATGAAGTCTAACTCAAAATGCAGCATGGGCTTGAATGCAAAATGAAGAATTACAAGTCTTCTAAGAAGGGCACAAAAGAGATTAACTTTGGGACCTACGACTAGGTAAAGAGACTTGACTTGTCTTAGACTTGACAATAAAAGCAGCCTGATCCATAAAAGGAAAATTTGGTAAATCTGCATCCAAATTAAAAACTTCTGCTCTGCAAAATACCCTGTTAAAAGGATGAAAAGACAATTCACAGACTCTGAGAAAATATTTGCAAATCACACATCCGACTATAAATTCAACAGTAAGCTAACAAGCAATCTAATTAAAAAATGGGCAAAAGATGTGAACAGACATTTCACCAAAGAGGATATACGGACAGCAAATAAAAACATGAAAAGATGTTCAACATCATTAGTCGTCTGGATGAATCTCCACAGAATTATGTTAATTGAATAAAGACAATCTCAGAAAGATCTGTTGAGGGTTGAACCGTATCTCCCAAAAAAGATCTGTTGAACTCCTAAATTAAGTTCGTCAGAATGTGACCTTTATTTGGAAATGAGTTTTTGCAGATTTATCTAAGTTAAGATGAGGTCATTAGGGTGGGCCCTAATCCAATATGGACTCATGTCCCTATAAAAGGGGAAATTTTGACAGACGCACACAGAGTGAAGACACAAAGGGAGAAGATGGCCACATGACTGGAAAGCCAAGGGCTGCCAGCTACACCAGGAAGTGGAAGAGGCACGAAGGATCCTCCCCTGGGGCCATCAGAGGGAGCATGACCCTGCCAACACCTGGATTTCACACTGCTAGCCTCCAGAAGTATGAGAGAACAAATTCCTGTTGTTTAAAGCCATTTGGTTTTGGGAGCTTTATATGGCAGTCCTAGGAAACTCATACGGATACATACTGCATGGTTCTATTCATGTAACAATCACAGAACAAAACTGTGATGTTGGAGAACACAGTGGTTGCCAGGATTAGAGACAGGGAAGGGCAAGGGTATGGCTGTAAAGGGACACAGGGAATCCGGGGTGATGGCACAGGGAGTATGCTGAGGGTGGCGGTGGTTATGCAAGGCTATATGTGTGACAGGGAAGCACAGGAGCGCACGTGAACACACACGAATGCACATATGACTGTGGAAATCTGATTGGGCTCTGTGGATTATGCCAGTGCCGGTTCCCTCGTTTGCTTTTGTACTGCAGTCACCATGGGTGTGGGGTGCTGGCATGGGAGAGGTTGCACAGGACCTCCCTGCACATTTCTTTGCAGTCTACTGTGAATCCATAATTATTTCAAAATAAAAGTTAAATACGAAAAAAAAAATCTCTTTTTCACTTTCTTGACTTTGTTATTAGTATGATGGAAATACACCTGGACCTTTCTGGATGAGTCAGGTTCTGGCATTAACTCTTGGCGCCATTCTGAAGTCAGTCCTCACCACGGCATGTACAGGTGATTGGCTAAGTCACAGACTGGCCCCAGGACTTACTTAGCTTATTCCAACTTCTTCCTGCAGAAGCTGGTTTCTGGATTCTCTTTCCCATAAAAGCAGAATACAGGAGATATTTAAAATTTAGTGGATCAAGGAATCTACTCCATTGGGGTCTGGGTCCTTCAGTATTTCCTGACTACAGAACCACCAGTTCCTAGGTGCACATACCCACTGAAAGCCACGCTTGCTGGCAGGCAGCACCTGTGCTGGTGAAAGCCTATTTCTTGGACAGGACGGGATCAGTGTATCTTCCCCAGCACCCCGAGACAGGACCCCTCCACCCGGCAAGGCCCCAGTGCGACCTCCACCTGGCTTTGCTGTGAGCATCTGACACCTACTTTCTTGACCCTCAACCTCTGGTCTCAGCTGGAGGGCTGCAGGCAGGAGCATGCGCTGTAAGAGCCATGCAATTGCTGCTTGTGTCTCTGAGGACAGCACTCTACCTGCAGCAGAACTGTCACCTGCACAGTGAACAACCGCATGGCCCCATGAGCTGCTCTGTGCTTTGGAATAACAGGAACGTGCAGATGCTGAGTGCTACTTCACACACTGTGTGTTCTGCAGACGGGTGAAGGAGCACGCAGTCAGCCTTTGCTCTCCTCAGACTTGGAAAGTAAGAGACACATCACATGCCTAAAACTCATCCTCACTGGGGGCCCTGACCCCGGCCTGTTGAGCCAGACACTGTGACAGTCACAAGGAGCACCAATGAATGACTAGTGTTAATCATTCTCTAATTCTTCAGGAAAGGCACTAATCAGCGACCAAATGACTAAAAGGTGAATAGATAAAGGGAAAACAAAGGAAAAGGGAGGTCATTTCAACATTTGAAAACTATTAAATTTATCTGAGAATAACCCACTATGGTAAGAGAATGTCATACCCAATTGATAGATAAGGAAACTGAGGCAGGGAGGTTAAGTAACCTGCACAAGCTCAGTCACCATGTGGCAGTGGGGGTGTGCTGCATCTGTACACCCCCCACAGCCCCCCGGGGAACTGAGGGACCTTGATCAAGAGGCCTCACAGGACACTGGGCTGAGCAGGAGTTAGGAGACCAGAACGGGGCTTGGTCGTGTGTGTCAGAGACAGTGGACAACCAGGCCTAGCCTTGGTCTTCTCCTCTTGGAATTAGGAACAGTGATACTATTGCTGTTAGATAAAATGACATGTATGTGACAATGGTTTGAAAAATGGAAAAATCCCTCATAGAAATTAAAGATGGCAAAATGATGATGATAAAAAATAAAAAGCTAGGGCTGGCTGGTTAGCTCAGTTGGTTAGAGCGTGGTGTTGGTAACACCAGGGTCAAGGGTTTGACCTGTATCAGCCAGCCGTCAAAAAAAAAAGCTCAATGCAGTTCATTTATATTCACAATTTAATCCTCTGATTTCCGTTTCTATGGGCATTGTATTTTTACTTCAGTGTCACGATGCTTTTCGTGCTCGGTGAACATTAGCTGCTCCGCACAGACTCAGCGGACAGAAACGCATGCGCCTTAACAGAGCAGGGAAGGAAGGGCACCCGCCAGTGACAGCTCGTGTCGCACACTCCTTACATTGAAATGTAGAAACTTAACTGAGAGGCAGTCTTAAAATACTTTCTTATAGAGATCACTGGGATCAGCGTGGGATTCCTGTACACCAGCTGCAGCATCCTCCGTGACGACTGCACCTACTCGACGGTCAGATCAGGGCCCCTTCCATCTCCCATCCCTGTTGCATGTCCCACTGTGCGCTGGCTACAGCCTGCCGGTCTGGCTGTGCTTCTCCCTGCTTCACAGCTGCCCTGCCCTGTGGCCCTGCTCAGCATCTGAAGAATGTCAGGGGTTTTCATAGATATGGGTCATCAAGCTGTGGCCTTTGGGCCACTCCAGCCACCACCTGCTTATCTGTGGCCTGCAAGTTAAGTATGGTTTTTACATGTATTTAAGGTTTTTACATTTTTAAACCGTTGAAAAAAATCACAAGATTATTTTGTGCCATGTGAAAATCACATAAAATACAAATATCAGAGACCATACATAAAAGTTTTTTGGAACATGGCCCTGCTCCTGCACTTGTGAATGACAATATGGCTACTTTCACACTGCAGGTAGAGCTGAGTTGTTGCTACAGAAACCATAAGGCCTGAGAAGCCTAAAATATTGACTATCTGACCCTTTATAGGAACAGTAGGCCTACTACTCCCAATGCAGATGAAGGATAAGTTGATGTTATATACTTGTAATAATACAGGTTTAAGGATATTTGTATAATCAACTCATCAATAACTCAAATAGAAGTCAAAAAGTATATTCTTTTAGTCATTCTATATAGCTCTATAGCTCTTCCACTGCCTATGGATGACCAGAGAAATACAAAGAATTTGTTCAAAATAGGTGCACAATAGAAAATCACTCTGGATAACTTCAGCAGAAGAGAAAGACTCCAAACCAGGCAGCTGAATTGTGGTTGTGCACAAAGCACACATGCGTTTTAGAGACTCATATCAAGTGTGCAGCAATGAAACGAGATGAGGTCTGGGATTTGCTCTAAAATACTTCAGCAAGAAGAAAAGCAAGGGGTGTGCTGGGGGGCCAGGCCGACCTGGCTGAGGGCGCCTGCTCAGGCACTAGCTTCCTGCCTCCTCTCAAGACTCCTCATTGGGCAATTCCCTGGTGTTCTGACTTGGCTGGCCGCAGGTGACACACCGACAGGCCAGTTAGGTGCAGGCCCCCATGGCCCCATTTGTGTCCTCCACGCACACCCTCTCAAGGAGGCAACGCTTGGGAGTGCTCCTCTCCTGCACCTGGTGGGCGGAGCTCATGAATGATGAGGAGTTAACAACTAGGGTGTGCTCTGTGCCTCTCAGGTGATGACATGTACACAGATGTTCCTCCAGGAGTTAAGGCTGAGCAGAGAGGTTTCTTGCAGAATGCAGCACCGCTATTCAGACTGCCAAAGCCATCTCTTCCTCTTGTCTACTCCTAGCAGATCCTCCGGCATGCTCCACTGGGCTGCCACTCTCCAGAACTGCCCAAGGATTCACAGGGACCAAAGAGGTGCCCTCAATGGTCGAAGGCTCTCAGTTCCCGTAAGTGGCTGAGCTCAATCCTAAGATTTCCACTTCACCCCATAAATGAGGTTTTAGCTTTTCTCTCCTTTCTTCAACTTGTCAGAAAAGAACGAACAGTACTGGGCTAAGAATGTTTGGGGGCAGGGTTATGCCTGGGTTATTTTTCACCCCAGTACTCAGCACAGCAGCTGGAAGTCCACATCTGCACAAGGAATGAATTTATTACCACTTCAGCATGGAGCATGCTTAACTGGATTTTAAAAATGCTTTTCTATTTTGGCACTCTATTAATTTCTTAAGAGAGATTCTGCACAAGGAATGAATTTATTACCACTTCAGCATGGAGCACGCTTAACTGGATTTTAAAAATGCTTTTCTATTTTGGCACTCTATTAATTTCTTAAGAGAGATTATCCTTTAATAAACTTATAACACCTTATACACTACAACATCTTATGAGAGGGTGGGGAGATTACCTGTGGTCTTTGATAAATCACTTTGGCATAAAAACTGCAACGGGTGCCGAGATCATCAGTCTGAAAAGGCATTGAAAAGATTGGTAACATTGCACGAAACACACAGACACACCAAAAATACTTGAAGAACTTGTTACAAATGAAGACGTTACCTGGAGAATTTCTCTTAAGCAGCGGGGAATCGGTGGCTGGTAAAGCTTAGAAATGGGGTCTTCTTCAATTACATCAATTTGTCCCAGATTTGGATGAGCCATAAGGATGTAACAGAAGGTAGGAGGAGGCAAATGAGTTTTTACCTGCTTAAAATGGAAGCAAAGGCAGAAAGCAAAAGTATTGTTAAAAGACTCAGATGCACTATTAAATCTACTCTTTAATATATACATATTTGCTTACAGATATGTACTCCCTCTAGAAGGCTATACAGAAACATTACATTGTTTACTTTTGGGACCAAGTATAAGAACTTCTGTACTCCTGAATTTATTACCAATTCAAGATTTCATTTCAGAAATCTATTTCTCAGAGTATACTGAAAACACCACTTAGAAATTACTTCCTCTGAAATAATCTAGAAAAAGGGCATTTTTAACAATTCCTGTGCAGTCTGGCACTCTGCCAAGAGGTCAGCTACTAGATGCACACTGCAGCCTTGAGTCTTCAGCTTTGGGAGCTATGGCCCAAAGCAGCCACTGCCAGCCTGTTGGAAAGGCTTAGGAAGGAGATGGGGGCCCCCCTTTTTTTTTTTTTTCGCGCCTGCACCGCGTTCATCGAGCGGGAACCAGTCTCAACATGGGATCTGAACCCTCGGCGGGAGCACCGCCGCACTCCCAAGCTGCGCACTCTCCAGTGCGCCACCGGGCCGGCCCGAGGGAACACCTTTTAATCCATTTTGCTATTTGTGAGCCACTACCGTAAACAATTTGATGAGGCAGGAAAAGGGAAATTCTTGGCTAATCTAGTGGTTATGCAAATATCCATGGATTGTATCAAGTTGCTCTTCTAATTGGTAACTGGGTATTGGTTCTGAATGACCAGAAGGTGGTAGGAAAAACACTGTGTGGAGCTTAGCACGATATTAAGACTCTAACTGCTGCACAGCATGGGAGGACTGTGGTTTAAACATTTATCACACATGAACCTCAGGAAGCCTACAGCACAACAGGGAAAGCAGCCATAGCTTGGGCTCTGGATGAGACCAGAGGATCAAAATCCTGGTCCTGGACCATATTCAAGTGTCACCACAGAAAAGGAACTAGCTCCTTGTTGCCACCATGGGGACATTGATGGAGTATGGATGTGTCGTCCCCTCTAAAACTCATGTGGAAATCTGATCTCCAATGTGGCAGTGTTGGAAACTGATTGAGTCGTGGGGGCGGATCCCTCATGAGTGGATTAACGCTCTCCCTGGGGGAGAAGGGAGTAATGAGTGAGTTCTCCCTCTATTAGTTTTCACAAGAGCTCGTTGCTTAAAAAGACCCTGGCACCCTTTCTCTCTCCCTTGCTTCCTCTCGCCATGTGACCTGCTTGTACCCGCCGGTTGCCTGCCACTTTTCCACCATGAGTAGAAGCAGCCTGAGGCCCGTGCCAGATGCAGCTGTTCCAGAATCGTAAGCCAAATAAACCTCTGTTCTTTATAAATTACCCAGTCTCACGTATTCTGTTATAGCAACACAAAACGGACTAAAACAGACATGGACCAAGCAAATGGTGGTAAGGGCACCTGGCATGGAGTAGCTCAAGCTGGGAGAACTCTTCCAATGCTGGGCTTACCTCTTCACTGGGCTGGCTGCGGCCAGGTGCTTTCAGAGGCCTTGATGGGGGCCATAGAGTGTCAATCAAACTAAAAAGCCCGGCCATCCTGGAACAAGAAAAGATGCTGTCAAAGGTATTCATCATCAGATATCACCTCTTAATTGCCTGGTCAGTAAGTGGTCAGATGTTTAACAGACACCATTTGTAATGCCAAGGAACTACGACTTGACATGTGTGGTCATTCAGGTGGGGAAGACAGAGGGCACACAGACAGAAATCATGATGCATCTGCACAATGGAATATTATGCAGTCACTGAAATGATTATATAGAAAATAAATACTTAAGGACACGGAAACATGTTTATGACAACTTGCTAAGTGAAAAGCAGGCAACAAGTTCTCATGTGTCTCTTTATGCACATATCTATGCAAGCACCTACACATAATAAGCCAGAGGAAAATAAGAATGAAAGATATACAGATGGTTTTAGTAGTTATCTGAGTAGAGTTTGGAGGTGATCTTTATTTTCTTCCTTTGGATTATGAATTTCCTATATTTTTTCCAAAATAGATATATATTATATAGTAAGAAAAATTACCTAATAAAAAATACAACTGGACACAAAAGGACAAACATTGTATGATTCCACTTATATGGTTCTTGCCTTAGATCCGGCTGCATTTCCAAGACAAAGCTCTGACCTTTCCTCAAGCCCTTTATTAACAGGGAGGGAGCACCACACAGGTCTGGAGTCCAGAGACCTGTCTTGCTTCAATGCTGCTTTTTATACACCGTGAGACCTTGAGAAGTCACTTAATTCTTGGGCCTTGCATCAACCCTTCTGTAAAACTGGGAAAGACCAGTACCCAGCTGTTGGTGTTATTTCAAGCAGTAAAAGAAGTAAAGCATCTGCAGCACATACCAGGGTGTCCATGCTCAGAGTAAGCTCCCAACACACATCAGCCATCTGATGTCACTGTAATTATTAGCATTGTTATTGTTAAAGCCATAAATTTCTATGCTGCTTTTTGCTCAGAAATTTGCCCAGTTTCAGACAGAATTTTAAACCCACAGTTACTCTGAAGGAATGGGGTAAAATTAAGAGTATGGTAAAAGATGTGTGCAAAAAAATTTTTTTCTACACAACAGAAAAATGAACAACCCTTTCCAGATAGTGACACAGTGCTTATACATTTTCCTAAATTTTTGGAGTTTCCCAAAAAGTGGTCTGTGGAGTCCAATCCATAACAGGATTCTGTGCTCAGTTAGGGCTGCTGTGTGTGGCATATCTGGTATGTGGCAGGACAATCTCATACATCATTGCTGGGACTGTCAGGTGGTAGCAGCTCCGGGAAGCTCTGCATAAAAGATACCCATAATGTACTGTTAATTCAAAGTTTCTTCAGTTTATAACCATGAAGCTCTTTTTGGTGTGATCACTAATAATATCCTGAGGAACTAGTGTTTTGCTGGAATTCTCCTTGAGAACTGCTGTTCTATGTAAAAAGCCTTAGAAAAGTTCTATTTGAATTTAATGATGTCAATTTATTTAGAGGATGTTACTGGCTAGTTTTAAAAGTTTGGATGGCTTTCACATTTATATTTTAATGCAGATTCTTAGATAAAGGAAGGCTATGTGTTAAATAAAATAGTCTCATAAAAAAATCAGCTTTTCTACTCTTTTTAAAAATAGATATAGTTCCCATGGCTGCTGTTGCTTGTTAATCGGAGCTTTTGTCCTGAGCAGTTCACACACTCATTTAAATGACTCCAATCTCTGATCGGGAGAACTTGGTGCAGAAGCTAACTTTTGACACAGTTAAAGTGTATCGTTCTTCCTTTTGTTACAGAGGAAACACATACTTTTTATATTTTTAAATTATTATTTTCTTTTTAAAAAAATTGAAACATAGTTGATTATACATATCTGTGGAGTACAGTGTTGACTACCAATACCTGTGTGCAATATGTGATGCTCAAATCAGGATAAAGGTGCAGGTGCAGGCGCAGGCAGGGATTCAGGGACAGCCCAAGAACCTCCTCTGTGCGCCCACTCTGGGGAT
>NW_007728375.1:57126-64289 GCF_000696425.1 Galeopterus variegatus
TTAGGTTGTTTCTGGTTTTTTTTTGTTTTTTGTTTTTTTTAAGGAAATAAAATATTCTTTATTTTTGTATTCCATTTTATCTCTTCTTTTGGATTTTTTTTAAAAAATAAACCAAAGTAAATGTATTTTTCTCCAGTGTAACAAAATCCTATGGGAAGTATCCAGAGATGGCTGGATACAGGCTTCACACTGATCAGGAGGGAACTCTGCTTATCTTGAAGAAGGTGGACCAATAATAACTTGTGACTTTTGTGTCCGAGATGTTGCCCTCTTGGTCAATCCAGTAGTAAGGAGGAGGAAAGAACAAAGGATCTGTCCTAGATTCTTCTGTTCCACGGGCCATACCTAATGGCAAGGGATTATAGGAAATGTAGTTTTTATTCCTCAAAGGCATTAAGGCTACTGAATGGGGAGAAAGGAAGTTTTTCTCAAAACAATGCTGAAACAACAGGCTAAATAAACTTTGGGAGTTTGGGGGCTTTTTTTTTGGTGTCTCACGTCTTTTTTTTTTTTTTTAATCCAACAAAGTATATTTCACAGCAAGAATAATGAGAGTCACTTCACAACAACAAAATGGTCAATTCATTAAAAGGACATAAAATCGTAAATATATATGCAGCAAAATAAATTAAGCAATGATTGAACTAAAAGGATAAGTACAAAAGTTTATATATAGAATCTAAGGTTTCAATACCACTTTCTCAATAATTTATAGAATAAGGAAACACAAAATCAGTAAGAATACAGACAACTTGAACAACACTATCAGACATTTATAGAACATTCCATCCTACAGCAGAAATACATCTTCTTTTCAATTACACCTGGAGCATTTACCAAGGTAGACCACATTCTAGACCATAAAATAACTCTCAACAAATTTAAATGCATGTCACTCAAGTATGTTATTCAACCACAGTGAAATTGAAATAGGAATCAATACTAGAAAGTTATGTGGAAAATTCCCAAATATTGGAAACTAAATAAGACAGTTCTAAGTAATCATTGGGTTTAACAAAAAATCAAAGAAAAATTAGAAGATATTTTGGACTATGTAAAAACAAAACATTTCTTTCAAAATTTGTAGAATTCAGTGAAGCCATACATGGAGAAAATTTTATAGCAATAAAATCTTTTTTTTTTTTTTGCAATTAAAAGCTCATAAATTCATTTTTGCTTTATTGGTAAAAGTTTCACACATTATCAAAAATAATAAATTTCATTTAAAGATGACTATAAAATAATAAAAGTGGATCTAATGAATTTACAAAATAAAATAAAATTATACTACACCTCACATATTGTTCTTATTCCTATTTTTTTTGTTAAAAAGGAAATTTATTCAATATAAATGCATACATTAATAAAAAAGAAATATCTCAGATTAACAATCACCTTCGCACCTTAAGAAACTAGAAAATGAAGAGCAAACTAAGCCCAGACCTAGCAAAGGAAGTAAATAATAAAAGTTAGAGCACAGATAAAAGAAACAGACAAGAGAGAAAACCAATGAAACCAAAAGTTGGTACTTGGACGAGATCCACAAAATTGACAATCCTTTACCTAGATGGACTAAGAAAAAAGAGGAGACTCAAAGAACTAAAATCAGAAATGAAAGAGGGGTCATTACAACCAAATTTACAATCAAAGGGGTTATAAGAGAATACCATGAATAACTGCTGGTCAGCAAATTAGATCATCTAGATGAAATGAATAAATTCCTAGAAACACACCATCTACCAATACTGAATTATGAAAAAACAGAAAGTTTGAAAATAATTATAGCTAGAAAGATGAGTGATTATCATTTTTCAGATTCCTGATACAGGTCTCTCTTGAGGATTTCTTGCAGAGCTGGTCCTGCAGTTTTTGTTTGTCAGGGAAATACACTATTTCTCCCTCATTTCTGACTTTCCGGTGGGGAATGCTGCCGCCGGCTCCTGCCTTAGTATCCTGGGCATGCTTTCTCCATTTCTTAAGTTATGAAAACTGTTGTTATAAAAAATTGTGTACAGGTTTTTGTGTGAACATAAATTTTCATTTCTCTGGATAAATGCCCAAGAATACAAATGCTAGGTTACAGGGTAAGCGTATGTGTAGGTTTTTTAATAAACCACCAAACTACTTTCCAGGGTGGCTGTACCATTTTATAGTCCCACCAGCAATGCATGAGAGATCCAGTTCCTTTGTGTATTAGTTCATTTCTGTCACATAACAAAATTCACGGAACTGGGTACTTTGTAAGAAAACAAAATTTATTGCTTACAGTTTCTGAGGCTGGGACGTCCAAAGTCCAGGGAAAACACCTGGTGAGGGTCTTGGTGGTGACTTCAGTGATGTAGGATATCACATTATGAAATGGTGGAGCAGAGACAGCAGAGGGTAACCTCTTCATTCACTCTCTTTTTAAAGCCCTGAGAACCACGCCCCTGACCACCATTTTTAATCCATTCACTACTGCAAGGTCCTACAATCCAATCACCTCTTCAAGGCTCCACCTATCAATGACCATAATAGGATTTCCCACCCTCTTAACAGTCACAGTGGGGGCTAAGTTTCTGATACTTAAAACTTGGAGGACACAATTCAAGCTTCAATGAGTTTTGGGGGGACATAATTCAATCCACTATACTTCGCATCGTTGCTAGTATTTGGTGTTGGAAGCAAGCTGTTGTCAATTTTTTATCTTAATTGTTTTAACAGGAGTCTAGTGATATTTCATCACGGTCTTGATTTGCTTTTTACTAAGGGCTAGTGATGATGAACATCTCATCTGTTTATTTGCCATCACGCATATCCTGCTGTCCTTCGCCCATTTTCTAATTAGACTCCTTGTTTATGTGCATGTCTGTTGACTACTGAGAGTTCTTTCTATATTCTAGATAAGAGATTTGCAAACATTTCTCCCGGTCTATAGTTTGTCTTTTCATTCTGTTAACAGGATCTTTTTCAGAGTAAAAGTTTTAATTTTGATAAAGTCCAATTTGCCAATTTTCCCTTCTATGGATTGTGCTTTTGCTGCCAGCCTAAGAACTTTTCATTCAGTCCTGGGTCCCAAAGGTTTTCTCCTAAAAGTTTAATAGTTTCATGTTTTATATTTAAACCTCAGATTCATTTTTTTGCCTATAGACATCCAGTTTGTTGAAACGACTGTGCTTCTTCCACTGAACTGCTTTTTTGCACCTTGGTCAAAAATCCTCTGGCTATGCTTCTGTGGGCCGACTTCAGGGTCCTGATTCTCTCCGCTGATCTGTGTCTTTCCCCCACCAATGCCACAGTCTTCCTTACTGTAACCATATAATAGGTTTGCAATTGGATACACTGATTCATCCCACTTAATTCTTTTTCAAAATTGTTTTATCTATTCTAGTTCCTTCACATTTTCATATAAATTTAATATAAGCCTGTCTAAATCTACAGAAGTTTTTTCTGGGATTTTAATGGTCATTGCATCAAGCCTATATGTCCTGTGGGTGAACTAACATCTTTACAATGTTGTGATTTCCAATCCATAACCACAGTATGCCTCTCTACCTATTTACATCTTCTCTGATGTCTTTAATCAGCATTTGCAGTTTGCACCATACAAGTCCTGTACATGTTTTGTCAAATTTATATATATTTAGTTATTTCATTTTGGGGGGGCAACTGTAAATGATATTATATTTTATTTTCTTTTGTTTTTGGCAGCTGGTGGTATTGTATTTTTAATTTTTGTTTCCAAGAATTCATTGCTAGTGTATATAAATGTAATTGATTTTTCGATGATAATCTGATATCCTGTAACTGCTGAACTCACTTATTAGTTCTAAGAGGGGTTTTTTAGTTTATCTGCTTGTATTTTTGTTTTTGTATATTCCTTGGGATTTTCTACATAGATGATAATGTCATCTGTAAATAGGGACACTTTTATTTCTTCCTTTCTGATATGTATGCCTTTTATTTCCTTTTCTTGCTGTATTAGTCCATTTTTGTGTTGACATAACAGAATACCTGAGACTGGGTAATTTATAAAGAAAAGAGGTTTATTTGGCTCATGATTCTCAGACAGCTGCACCTGGCACAAGCCTCAGGCTGCCTCTACTCATGGCGGAAAATGGCAGGGTAGCCAGCGGGTGTAAGATCACATGGCAACAGGAAGCAAGAGAGAGAGAAAAGATGCACCAGGGTCCTTTAAATCACCAGCTCTTGTGGGAACTAATACAGTGAGAACTCACTCACTACTCTCCACCTGGGGAGAGTATTAATCCATTCACAAGGGATCTGTCCCATGACCCAAACGGCTCACAACACTGTCACACTGGGGAGCAGATTTCACCATGAGCTTTGGGGTAACAACGTATCTGAACGCTTATCACTTGCCTTACTGTGCTGGCTAGTCCAAGTACTTTTTGCTTCTTTCTTTTTCTTATTCTTTTTTTGGCAGCTGTCCACTTTGGGGATCTGAACCCATGACCTTGGGGTTATAAATCTGCTCTCTAACCACCTGGGACAACTGGCCAGCCCCGCCCATGTGCTTTTAAAGCACTCTGTCAGAATCTAACATTGGACCTCCACTGTTAACCAGGCCGGCGAGCACAACAAAGAGCACGTGGAGGAGAGAACAGGTGTGACGATGACAGTGGACTTTGGGAGAGCAGATGGAGAAAGGTTGACATTTAAAGAGGCCAACTTCACATTGCAGTCTTCTCTCCAATTCCTCTAAAACGATTCTTTTCATGACTTCTCTCTCTCTCTCTCTCTCTCTCTCTCTCTCTCTCTCTCTCTCTCTTTCTCACACACACACACACACACACACACTCTCTCTCTCACACCCCCTAATGAAGCAACAACACTCAAAGAAAGACTGGGCCAGGACTGACAGAAACTACAAATCACTATGGACCTCTAGAGAAAAACGAAAAACAAACCCACAAGTTGTTATCCTGTGCACATGTGCTTGAAGCCAAATGCCTGGTCTTAGCTAGTTCATTGGCTGTCTTGGAGAGTAAAAAAGGTGTTGAAACACTACTAAGAGGTCCACACTTTCCTCTTCTTATCTAATTATTTGCTAAGACTGGGAATGTAAACTTCAAATAGTTTTTTTCCCCATATAATCTTGTGAGCAAATAATGGAAAAAAACCTATTTCCTCAGGAAATAGGCTCACGTATTCCTGCCACAATTTATCTGCCAACAGGATCTTACTGTAGCTACTAGCTTCATCAAATCTTAGACTGTTGGAAAGGTTACTTAAAGATGAACTTTCCTAGGGCCGAACCTGTGGCGCACTCGGGAGAGTGCGGCGCTGGGAGCACGGCAGCGCTCCCGCAGGGGGCTCAGATCCTATATAGGGATGACTGGTGCGCTCACAGCGCTCACTGGCTGAGCACGGTGCGGCCGGTCTCAAAAAGGACAAAAAAAAAAAAAAAAAAAGATGAACTATCCTAGAGGAAAGGTGGATAAACTTGAAAATTACCTTTCTGAAGAGAACGTAAACACAGCCAGTGACCAGAGTCTAGACGTGAAAAGTTCTACAAGAGAGCGAGCTAATGACACAGGTGCCCGTGGGGGCAGAGTGCTGCTCTATTCAGAAATGTACACCTGGGACCAGAAGCACATGCAAGATGTGGGGTAAGAGATCTCTTTTAACACTGTTTTCGGGCCGGCCCGGTGGCGCACTGCTACAGTGCGCCGCTTGGGAGTGTGGCGGCGCTCCCGCCGAGGGTTCGGATCGCATATGCAGACCGGTTCCCACTCACTGGCTGAGCAAGGTGCGGGCGTGGCACCGAGGGTTGCGATCCCGTTGCCGGTCCTGGTCCAGTACAGGCGTGACACTGAGGGTTGCGATCCGTTGCCGGACACGAAAAAAGACAAAAAGGAAAAAAAAAAAAAAAAGACTGTTTTCAACTCTTCCACACTCTAAACCAAGGGCTACCACTAGTTATTGAAATGTAAGAGGCACTTCTGAGAACACGTTCTCACTAATGAAAAAGCCCATGGAAAGACCTCTCAAGAAGAGACACAATAAGGATGGAGTGGGGTCCACACCATTTGAATCTAATAAAGGCCCAATGGAATGACTGGAGATTTAGGACTGCAGTAGAGATGAGGGTCACTGAGAAGGGAACCTTCTGACTGATGTCCTTCAGGCTCAGGTTGCACATTCCCAGACCCACTGACACAGCTGGAGATGGGCACTCACTCTGAGCAGTTCTGAAGGCAGAATGGAGTGTAAAGAAGACACCTTTCATCTGTAAGGTGACTCCTGAGATCTCTCTCCTCATTTTCCTCCCTTGGGGATTCTGTGATTCTCCAATTTCTTTTTTTTTTTTTTTCCTTTTTGTCTTTTTCTCGTGACCGGCAACGGATCCCAACCCTAAGTGTCGCGCCCGTACCGGACCGGGACCGGCTACAGGATCGCAACCCTCGGGGTTGCTCCCGCACCTCGCTCAGCCAGTGAGCGGCTGGGCTGTATGTGGGATCCGAAACCTCGGCGGGGGCGCCGCCGCGCTTCCCAAGCGGCGCACTGTAGCCGGGCGCCACCCGGCCGGCCCCGGTTCTCCAATTTCTAACACTGCTGTCAAGTGTCTCTGCTTGAGGAGGAAAGACGATTCCTAAGACTCCAGAGTTAGGTGAGGGTTGTGAACCTTGCAGCAGCTAAAGGACAGGAGCAGGAACAAGGCATATGTTCTTTCTCTGTGTGTCCGCTGTACAGAGTGCTAGGAACAGCTGACCACCTGTGACAAGCACCTTCTGCAGGTTCATTCATATCTAAGCTTGGCTGGCTTGAGGCTCTTCTGCTGCAAAGGGCTTTGGGTATTGATTAAAACAAAACAAAATCGAACTCAAACATTCCAACTCACTTGCAATAAAAATTACAAACACAGAGCAACTAACTTTAACAACACTTTCTGATTAGGTGTTTTAATAATTACCAGATTCTTTTTTTTGGTAGCTGGCTGGTACAGCGATCTAAACCCATGATCTTGGTGTTATAACACCGCACTCTAAACTACTGAGCTAAATAGCTACCAAATTCTTGAGAGAAAAAAAAATACTCCAAAGATTATAAAGGGTTAGGAATAAACAAAAAGAGACATTTATATGAAGCAATGCTAACTTATTTCTTAGAATGAAAAGATCCATTTTCTTGCCTAGATTCTGTTGTTTGTGAGATATTCT
>NW_007728375.1:65289-83796 GCF_000696425.1 Galeopterus variegatus
TCTCTCTCTCTCTCTCTCTCTCTCTCTCTCTCTCTCTCTCTCTCTCTTTCTCACACACACACACACACACACACACTCTCTCTCTCACACCCCCTAATGAAGCAACAACACTCAAAGAAAGACTGGGCCAGGACTGACAGAAACTACAAATCACTATGGACCTCTAGAGAAAAACGAAAAACAAACCCACAAGTTGTTATCCTGTGCACATGTGCTTGAAGCCAAATGCCTGGTCTTAGCTAGTTCATTGGCTGTCTTGGAGAGTAAAAAAGGTGTTGAAACACTACTAAGAGGTCCACACTTTCCTCTTCTTATCTAATTATTTGCTAAGACTGGGAATGTAAACTTCAAATAGTTTTTTTCCCCATATAATCTTGTGAGCAAATAATGGAAAAAAACCTATTTCCTCAGGAAATAGGCTCACGTATTCCTGCCACAATTTATCTGCCAACAGGATCTTACTGTAGCTACTAGCTTCATCAAATCTTAGACTGTTGGAAAGGTTACTTAAAGATGAACTTTCCTAGGGCCGAACCTGTGGCGCACTCGGGAGAGTGCGGCGCTGGGAGCACGGCAGCGCTCCCGCAGGGGGCTCGGATCCTATATAGGGATGACTGGTGCGCTCACAGCGCTCACTGGCTGAGCACGGTGCGGCCGGTCTCAAAAAGGACAAAAAAAAAAAAAAAAAAAGATGAACTATCCTAGAGGAAAGGTGGATAAACTTGAAAATTACCTTTCTGAAGAGAACGTAAACACAGCCAGTGACCAGAGTCTAGACGTGAAAAGTTCTACAAGAGAGCGAGCTAATGACACAGGTGCCCGTGGGGGCAGAGTGCTGCTCTATTCAGAAATGTACACCTGGGACCAGAAGCACATGCAAGATGTGGGGTAAGAGATCTCTTTTAAGACTGTTTTCGGGCCGGCCCGGTGGCGCACTGCTACAGTGCGCCGCTTGGGAGCGTGGCGGCGCTCCCGCCGAGGGTTCGGATCGCATATGCAGACCGGTTCCCACTCACTGGCTGAGCAAGGTGCGGGCGTGGCACCGAGGGTTGCGATCCCGTTGCCGGTCCTGGTCCAGTACAGGCGTGACACTGAGGGTTGCGATCCGTTGCCGGACACGAAAAAAGACAAAAAGGAAAAAAAAAAAAAAAAGACTGTTTTCAACTCTTCCACACTCTAAACCAAGGGCTACCACTAGTTATTGAAATGTAAGAGGCACTTCTGAGAACACGTTCTCACTAATGAAAAAGCCCATGGAAAGACCTCTCAAGAAGAGACACAATAAGGATGGAGTGGGGTCCACACCATTTGAATCTAATAAAGGCCCAATGGAATGACTGGAGATTTAGGACTGCAGTAGAGATGAGGGTCACTGAGAAGGGAACCTTCTGACTGATGTCCTTCAGGCTCAGGTTGCACATTCCCAGACCCACTGACACAGCTGGAGATGGGCACTCACTCTGAGCAGTTCTGAAGGCAGAATGGAGTGTAAAGAAGACACCTTTCATCTGTAAGGTGACTCCTGAGATCTCTCTCCTCATTTTCCTCCCTTGGGGATTCTGTGATTCTCCAATTTCTTTTTTTTTTTTTTTCCTTTTTGTCTTTTTTTCGTGACCGGCAACGGATCGCAACCCTTGTGTCCGCTGTACAGAGTGCTAGGAACAGCTGACCACCTGTGACAAGCACCTTCTGCAGGTTCATTCATATCTAAGCTTGGCTGGCTTGAGGCTCTTCTGCTGCAAAGGGCTTTGGGTATTGATTAAAACAAAACAAAATCGAACTCAAACATTCCAACTCACTTGCAATAAAAATTACAAACACAGAGCAACTAACTTTAACAACACTTTCTGATTAGGTGTTTTAATAATTACCAGATTCTTTTTTTTGGTAGCTGGCTGGTACAGCGATCTAAACCCATGATCTTGGTGTTATAACACCGCACTCTAAACTACTGAGCTAAATAGCTACCAAATTCTTGAGAGAAAAAAAAAATACTCCAAAGATTATAAAGGGTTAGGAATAAACAAAAAGAGACATTTATATGAAGCAATGCTAATTTATTTCTTAGAATGAAAAGATCCATTTTCTTGCCTAGATTCTGTTGTTTGTGAGATATTCTGGAAACTGTCAAAATCTAAGGAGAAAACACATAAAAGAGTCACAAAGGCAGTGGACTGACTTAAGACCATCTCCAGAAAAAGTCTCACACATTCAAGAGTCTGAAATGATGTCAACGCACAGATGTTCTCTTGGAGTGAACGAGAGCTGATGTTTCCCATCTTGGGACAAGAAAGGCACATGGAGCTGAGTGAACTACACATGTGTGGAGAGCTCAAGTGGGCGTGTCCCTTGCTGAATTCCTGGCTAGAGAGCAGCGCTGCAGCCCCTCCACCACGGCTCTTGGTCTGCAGTGGATGGGGGCTTGTCCCAGGCAATGGGAGCACGGCCTCTTGCTTGGGGACCTCCTGAAGGGAGGCCATGAGAGTGAAGGGTGGAAACAGGGAAAATATCGAACAGGAATTTTGGAAACATATACAAATAGATGAGGAAGAAAATGCCGCACTGCCACCTGAAACAATGCTAAATCTACATATTTTTACACAAATTTTGTAGATTCTTTGGGGCAGCAAATGATCTGGCCTTATTATACCTGGTGTTCTTTACCTTGACTGGAAGATGACGAATGTCATTTGGAAAGCCAACCACCCAAAGTAAGAGCAACCAAGATTTCCACAAACTCCAGCCCCTGGAAGAAAGTAAATATGGAACGTCTTCTTTGTACACCAGGCTATTAACTAATATTACCTGCTTGCTTGCCTGCTCTCTTGGTTACTGCAGGGGCTATTTTTCCCATCTGATACTGCCTCATCTAACCACTCCCAAATCTTCACAGGCAATCTAAGACCGGCTGAACCACTTTCTTTTGGGTGTGGACAGAGCAGAATTGCTCTAGGAGATTTAAAGTACTATGCTCCTGCTGATGAGAGAACACCGGAGGATGAGGAAGTAGCCTGGCCCACTGACCGAGTAACACCTGAGAGCTCAGAATTCCTTTTTCAACCAAGCATATATTTTGGGTATAAAATATTCTTGACATCTGTCAGGTAGTTGCTGATTTCTCTGCACCTACTACTGTGGTAGTACTAACAATTCTCCAGGATAGCTCATCTGGAAAATGGAATACTTCAGACCAGTGGTTCTCAAAATGGAGGTCCGAGAGCCTCTTAGGTGGCCTGTAAGACCAGAACTATTTTCTACTAAGACCTTTTTTTCTTCCTCACTTTCATTCCTCATGAGTGTATGGTGCAATTTTCCAGAAGCCCATGGTGCATGATATTACAGCACAGATGATAATCCATTATCTCCTATTAAACCAGACATTAAAGAGATCTGCAAAACATAAAACAGTGCCACTCTTCTCACTAAATAGTTTTAGAAAATATTTTTCATAAAAAATATTATCTATTGGGACTTTTTGGTGAACATTAATAAATGCTGAAAAACGTTATTTCAGTTTTAATTTCTAAATGGTAAATATCGATCAATATAATCCACACTTAAAAAACTCTTTGGGTTTTCAATATTTTTTAAGAGTATAAAGAGGTCCCAGGATAAAGAAAATTTGAAGTGTCCTTTAGACCTCACGTTTCCGGCCATCTCCCATCCCCCTCTCCCTCTCCTGCTCGATGACAGCCACACCGCATGCTTTCCCTCACATAGCAGCTCTACGTGCCCAAACTGCCACCCACCATCAGGAGACAACAGACTTCAGGCATTTCTGGTAAGTTGCATTTTAAGACATAATCTCAGTATAGTCTAAGAAATAATTTCCTCCTTACTGCTGAATCATTATTAACAGTGCCCAATAAACTTAGACAAGGAATCCTATCTTGAGTTGCAAAGATAACTTCCCATTCTTTATAAAATTAAGTCAATGCATGTGGGTTATTTGTAAATAATGTAACATTTCCTATAACTCCATCTCTTCCTGTGGCCCAACACTTAAGAAAATAGTAGTTTTAGAAGCAGGCCAACTTACAGCATTGAGACAGATCTACGGGGCTTCTGAGGAAGACACTGTCTGGACAGCAGGGCCCTCTCCAGGGGACCCCACTCACCCAGCCCAGGAGGCCCACCTCCAAGGGCACTGCCTTGGCTCCTGCTGAGAATGCCATATCAGTGCCAAAGAGAACAGCAAAAACCAAGCAGCCAAGAGACCACTCCTGCAAGAGCCACTGTGGCTTCCGTGCAAGGACACAAGTGCGAAGAGGCAGAGAGACCTCCTCTGAGGTCGGTCTGCGGCAGCCCTGCCCCACCTCATCCTCCCTTCCTAAGACCTGTGCCATTTGAAATCATCTTGCTCGGTTAGTGCTGCTTCTTGTTTCATGTCCTCAACAAGAACACGAGCCTGGCGAGAGCAGGCCTGTGTGTCTGTTCTCTGCAGAATCCTGCAGAACCACGCAAGGCCATGGGTCCAGTGCACTGTGCCAGCAGGGCCGGCAGGCTCTCCAGGTCCCACTGCAGCAATGCTCGCCTGTCATACACCACAGGCGTCCCTTGAGGCTGCAGTCTGAGAACTTGCCATGAGCCCTGATTTCTCTTTTAAGAAATCCGTGGCTTCTAATACATTTTTTTCACCTAATGTCACTCATTCATTTAATCCATCTAGTATCAAACTCTATGCTAGTTTCAGATAGAGTTTAGATATAACTAAGAAGAAAAAAGAATGGTTTCTAGAAGGTAGCTTATGTTCTTTTATGTCACACTTACACAAGCAAAAGACAGTCTTGAATGAATTAAACAAACTTTTACCTTGATACTAAAATGCATTTCCTTCAATAAAGTTTGGTCTACTAGGACAGAAAACAACCATAGCCCAGGAGATCATTAACAAATTATTAGGAGCTATGGAAACGCCTTGATACTAAAATGCATTTCCTTCAATAAAGTTTGGTCTGCTAGGACAGAAAACAACCATAGCCCAGGAGATCATTAACAAATTATTAGGAGCTATGGAAACCTTGAGACCCTAATAAGATTTGATTAGCATTGATTAAAATATGTCATCACGCTTGTGGGATGGTAAAATGGGGCCGTCACTTTGGAAAACAGTTTGTCTGCAATGCAGCGATTCCACTCCCAGGTGTCTGCTCAAGAGAACTGAGAACTTATGTCCACATAAAAACTTGTATATGAATACTCATAGCAGGAATAGTCATAATCAGAAAGTTGAAACAACCCAAATGTCCATTAACCGATGAATGGATAAATGAATCTGATATATCTATACAATGAAATATTATTCAGCCATAAAAAGGAATAAAATTCTGATACATTCTACATTGTAGGTGAGCCTTGAAAACATTCTGCTAAAGTGAAAGACACCAGACACAAAAGGTCACATATTGTATGGTTCTGTTTATACGAAATGTCTACACTAGGCAAATCCATAGAGACAGAAAATGGAGTGGTGCTTTCCATTGGGTGGGGAGTAGGAAGTGACTGCTACTGCGTCTGAGGTTTCTTTCTGGGGTGATGAAAATGTTCTGGATGCTTGCACAACTTTGTGAATATAAGAAACAATGATTTGCACACTTTTAAAAGGGTAAATTTTATGGTATATAAATTACATCTCAATAAAATTGTTATTTTAAAAGTATCATTAATTTAAGACTGGGGTCTCTAGCAAGGTCTAACCCCAACCTGAAACATGTCCATTGTTATACTTTCTGAAGCTCTGCTTAATGATTTTGCTATAAACATTATCCTTCTCTTTCCTTTCAGCCCCCATGCAAATTACTCTCAAAGATTCCAGGAAACAAAGGACTGGGGACTTCTGCCATGAAATAGTAATGCGGTTATTTTTACTGAAAGGCTCACACAGGACCAGTGGGTAGTGTGAGGGCTGGGAGCAAGGAGGAGAGGTTGGCTGGGGAGAGCTGGACAACCGTCCACATCCTTCTTTGGAACAGCTGTGCTTCCTTTTCCTTAGTCAAGACAGGCAGGTGTGGAACACTAGCTCTATGGGAACCCCAGTGCTTGGCCACAAGTCTCTGCCACGCCCTAGTGAGCCATGCGTAGTGCTGCCACCAGTGCCACCTCTGCTAAGCCAGAGAAACGGATCTTCCACACTAGACAGGCTGGCTCTGCCCCAGGGCTCTTCAGAGGACAGAGACCCTACACATGCTGGGCCCAGTGTTTGTGGGAGCGAAGGAGAACATGGTTTAGAATACAAAGAAAAATAACAGCATTTCACCTGAGTTTCCGTGAACATCTATATAAAGATATGGCCAGCCTTCAGGACAGGCTGCCCTGATGGATGGGTGAATCTCGTATTTAAAACTTCTATTGCAATGACGCAAGATTCTACAAAACAATACACAAAATACACAAAAGAGTATTTCAATAATGCTGCTGAGATGATGATGGCAACAGCACTGATGCCTAACATGCATCTCCACTGAGCAAGCACCATCCGCTGGGCCTGACCTCTTGGCATGTGCAGCCCAGGAGGAGCCCTCTAGCAACCTGGATGGGGCATACCTTCCCCAAGGTCGAGCAGCCAGCAAGGCCATCAGATTAGGCATTCTGACTGCAGAGATAGTTTCCTGCTAGAATATCCTACAAATACCTTTGTAGATGTGGGGAATTACTAAACACTTCCCAAAGCTAGTTCACTGAATTTCAGGAAAATCTTTTCAAATCGTAGTTAGTAGAAGAAACTAAAAAAAGTAAAACACACATCTGAAATTAAGCCCTTTGCACTGTTCCTTTGAACCACTGCTTGAATTTATATAATTATGTAAGATAAATTTGTAACTCTGGAATGCCTCACATTTTACAGAACATCTGCTAGTTATATTAAAAAGTATCCTTTCTAATATCAACTTCTGCCTCAAGTTCCGGAATATAAAATTATTAAGTAGTATGACTTTGTACAAAACAAGTTCTCCCCACATTTCTGTTCTACCTCATCAGGAAATTATACATACACACGCAACTGCACAGGAAATAATATAACTCCTGCAACATGTTGCAGCCTGAAACTCTGTAAACAGCTCTTGGGGCTTCTCTTGTGTCCCAGGTGGTACTTATTTCAAAAGTATCACATGATCCACTTGCTCACCAGCCTGAAGTGAGGAACACGCATACTTCCACACAAAATCTGTAAGCTCATATCTCTTCATGGACACATGTTTTTTACCAGACATTACAAGTGTGCTCTGATACCTAAAAAAGTACTTGCCTCCTTATAATTCACCCTGTTATCATGAATTCACATATCAGTAGCCTCCCTTCATACATTCTCTCAAATATTGAACCCTAAGTCCTATCAAAATAATTTACATTGGCATGTTGTAGGGAACATGACCTATACAGGAAAATGGTCAGGGCCCCTCAGATGTTCAGAATCTTGCTGAGCATTTGATGTAAATATGCACGTGCGCCCAGGTGTTCCTTGGTTATTGTCTAATGTAATTGCGCATGTGCACCCAGGTGTCCTGGGTTACGGACTTAAGTATAAAGGATGAGTGGCTCCGATCCACAGGGCCCCTGCCCCTGGGATGCCTCCGGGGGATGTGCCACAGGGAGGTTGCCACCGCTGCTGCTAGATCTGTAAGCTGCTGCTGCTGCTGCTGAAGAAGCTGAGGACTGAGCTCGTATCATCTGCCAATGGCTCCTGGGATCTTTTCCCAAGTATATAGTGTGGACCTGCGTGTGAGGGGTCTGGTGACCCAGTCTGTACAATGGGTTTGAAGGGTCTGAGCCCTAGCCCTAGTAATAAAACTGGCGTAGGCACACAATTGGCCTAGTCACTTGGCAATACAGTTGGCTGCGTCGGCAGGATTCCGACACTAGTCACGTAACCCGATACATGTCAAATATGAAGAGAAAAATGAAACACCCTGTACCAAATGACTGTGCTCCAACCTAATTAACAAACACCCCACACTGTTCCATGGACAGCCTCCGGGAGGCACCAGGGCCTTTGCCACCCAATCCCTGGGCAAAAGCAGCATGAGCGCCTGGCCTGGAGCTGTTTCTAAGCCTGTGTCATCTGAGCCCTCATGCCTCCCCCAGTTATGGGGAGTAAAGGGAAGGGGCTGCAGCATATCTCATAGTTAAACATTTGGCATATCCCCCTTCCCCCCATCTCCCAACCCCAAGGGTCCCCAGTGCATCTAGCAAGACTGTGCTTCAGCCTGCCAAACGGAAGCAGAATTTACTTTCAAGCCATTCAAAAGTGGGTTCTAACCCCATCTCCCCACTTTCTGTTGTACAGTATAGGGTAAAATATTTACTGTGATGAACTTTAAGTTCCTCATCTGTAAAGTGGGTAAAATACACCAGCTCTGAGAGCACCACACAAAACACCCAGCACATGACGCACGGCAGGTCTTGTTACTGTGAACACTGACTTGACTTCTTCTGCAATTGAATCTCATTTTACCTTTAAAAAGATGTCTGAGCTGTGGGAAAGGAGACACAGCCTCCCCTCTGCTGGGAGTGTCTTGGTTAAAGGTGACCCAACCCAGGAGAGCTTCAGGTTCTGCCAGCCATTTCGAAGACCTTTATGATGCTTGCTGCAGCCCTGTGTATGGGTCATAAGAACAAGTCCACTTACATGCTCTTTGGCCAAGTAGTCTCACCTTGGGAATGCTATCTTGCTATCTCAAATAAAAATTCATGATCTCAGGGTATGCAAAGATTTCTTTAAAAAGTATAAAAAGAAAGTACCAACAATAAAGGAAAAGATTGACAAATTTGATAACTTGGTACTTCTGCTAATAAAAAGAAAAAGACAAGCCACCTATAACACATAACACCTATAACCCATGAAGGACTCATTCGGAACACATAAAACTCAACACCTCAAAAGAAAAATAAGCAGAAGACTTGAACAGCACTTCACCAAAGAGGAAATACATATGGCCAATACATCACAAAAGGTTCTCAGCCTCAGTAACAATCAGGAACTGTTATTTAAACCATAATGAGATTCCAGCACTAGGCTGAAACAGATGCACAATCTGAAAAAATAAAGAAAAAGACATCTAAATACACCAAACAACTGACAGGATGTAGAGCAGCAGGAGAACTCTACAAGGCTAACAGAAAGGGGGGCTGGAGCTCCCACTTTTGGAAGATAGTGTGGCATCACCTGCTGAAGGTGAACACCTGCCTCACACAATGGGCACACCCGTGCCCTAGCGGACACATCAGGGGCTCAATCCACTGCCTGATTGTGGTAAATGCACGAAATGAGATGAAAATGAACAAACCAGAGCTACCTGCAATAGATAGATGAATTGGTTCAACAAAACATCCACACACACACACACAGAGGAGTGAGCGGCCTCCACAGCGGGGTCCCTTGCACGTGGCCAGGCCCGAGGCATCTCTTGTGAACGAAAGAAGCAGAACACAAAGAATGCACAAGTACAATACTTCTTCATAAAGTTCAAGAACAGGCAAACCTAAATACATTTTTAAGGATTTACGTAAAGTGGCAAAATCGCAAATAAAACCACAGAACACATCTCAAGACTGCGAAGATCCCTCGGACGGGGGTCGGGGTCAGGAGGGAGGCATGGTGGGTGGCTTCTGGACACTGGCCATGTTTTGTTTCTTGAATTTGGTGGTGGCTTCGTGGATGTTCTTCATTTATTATTCATTACACTCTACAATCATGTACTCTTTCATATATTTGTTGTAATTCACAGTAAAAAAGTTACAATATGACGTCCAATAAATAGATAAGTACATAGACATACAAGGATGTGTTTTGTAGCACTACTTTAAAATGGCAAAATCTGGAAACAATCTGAATGTCTATCAGGAGAGGAATATCCTTGTGGGATTAAGTGATAAAAGCAAACCATCTCCCACTGTTTATAGGTATGTTCACTCTGGTGGAGAAAGGTGTGGTAGATTACTGATTGAGGTGAATACCCAGTGGGTCAAGGACAAAAGGGAGACTATTACATTTTCTTTATAATTTACATTAATTTTTTGAACAGCAAAAACCAACAAAAGCAGTGGTTATACTACTATCTCAATTGCAGATAGTATCAAAAGTCCTAATTTGAAGCTTTTTACAAATGTATGTCCAGGTTCAATGGCTTCATGACAACCCACCCCACTGTTGGCAGTTCTAGGGAGGTAGATAAATTCTCTTGCTTTTATTTTTAACAGTAATGAAAATTACCTTTCTTAGGAACTCACATTTTCATTAATAAGAATCTAAGTAACATAAATGAGCAAGACATTTTAATTCTACGTATATTTAGAACCCTACAAGGCATTAGCATTATTTGTATATTAAACATTTATGTATATTTGCCTATATATTCTTCCTGTCTGGTATTCATCACTTCTTTCTTATTTTTAATGTTTTTATCTGAGATAGTTTTATTTCTGCCTAAAGAACTCCCATTTAGTGCTTCTTTTTAATTCAGACCTGCCTGCAACTGATTTTCCAGATTTTGTCTGAAAATGTCATTATTTATTCCTTATTTTTGAAAGATGTCTTTTCTATGTAAAGAAATATAGATTCAGTTATACATAAAAAAAAAAAAGAATCTAAGTAAACTCGGAGAAAAAAATCCTTAACTAAACCTAACGCATGCATTTACTACACATCTGATACTCTCCCTGTCACTGATGACACGCCCAGCATAGACAGCTTACTGCTGTTGTTTAACAAAAACAATGGAAAACACCAAGAATCTCAATTAATATCAACATCACTGACAAGAAATAATTAGACTTCTGTTTTAAGGGCCAGGGATTATAACTATAAAACAAGTGGGAAATTTATAGAAATGAACTCCCCTAAAACTGGAAGTAATTAAATGTCAGTTGTGGTATCAAAAACACAGGATTTGGAACTTAACGGGTCTGGCTTGAGGCCCTGCTCATATACATAGTGCCAAACAGTTCATCTCAGTGAGCTTCATGGTTTTTATCTAAAAAATGAATACCATTACCATTTGCAGCTAGTTTGAGGGTTAAATCAAAGAAGAGAGTGGCTACGATGATACTCAAACTTTCTTTTTTTCCCACTTTTACCACCCCATATTAACAAAGAGATATCTCATTGGCAAATTACAAAAATTTTGGAGTGTTCTATCTGAAATAAAATCTAGGGCCGGCCTGTGGCTCACTCGGGAGAGTGCGGTGCTGATAACACCAAGCCGCGGGTTCGGATCCTATACAGGGATGGCTGGTTCGCTCACTGGCTGAGCGCGGTGTGGACGACACCAAGTCAAGGGTTAAGATCCCCTTACCAGTCATCTTTTATTAAAAAAAAAAGACAAAATAAAATTTATAAGATTCTCCAGATTTGACAAGGCAGCTAATAAAAGCATACTTAAGAATTTGGATTTCACACTTGAGTCTAATGAAGGAACATTTACATTCTGCTTTTGAATCATATTGCTACACAGTGTCCCCATGATGATAACTATTGCCACAAGCTATTAACCTGAGAGAGAAAAAAACGGTATAAATATGCGACATGTTTAAATGAGTAATTAATCCTCAATAGTTGTTTTCAAATTATGCTGCTGGAACCCTGAGGAGCTGGGTGGGGAGGCATTGGTGCCCAGCCTCCCACCTCCCAGTTTCAAGCAGAACAAACTCCACATGGATTTGTTAAGCTTCCTCTTTAGACTTCTATTAAAAAAAAAAAAAAAAAAGGTCTGACAGTTTTAAAACTACTGGCCTCCTATGGTAGATAATTAAGATTTTTGTGGGAAGAAGGTGGCAGAGGGATTTCTAAGAGAAGGAATGAATGAAGGGAAAAAACCGTGCCCATTTGCTGAATTCTAGACTTACTGTGTTGCAAAGTAAATTAACTAGTTAAATTACTAACCTGGAAGGATGAGTGGTATTTGTTTTTATGTTGTGTATCAGCTGATCTTCCTTTCTGGTTTCTTTTATCCCAGTTGTAACTAAACCTCTCTGTACTTTTAATTCCACTGGCTTAATTATTCACTCTTTCCATTATTATCAGGTAATTGACAAGGCCTAGCAATTTCCAACTGGATTTATTTTCTTCCTAGGAAAAAGAGAAACACTTCTAAACTCTAATTATCATTCTTCTAAATTCTGAATGTCTTTCTCTTCCCATTTCGCTTGCAAAAACAAGACAACAAGGTCTTAGATCAATACTAGCTAGATTTCTACAATTTAGTTAAGTGTTTGTTTTGTTTTGTTAACTGGCTTGGCCCACATTCAATTCAAAGCTATTTTGGTTTTACTTTGTCCCTTGGTTATCTGGGGGTAGATAGTAGAGTGAGAGAGAAAGACCAAAGCCACTTTTGAGAACACTACTAAAAAAATGTTTTTTATGGCCGAGAACAATTTTTTGTGTGTTTGTACGGCTGGACGGTATAGGGATCCGAACCCTTGACCTTGGTGTTAACCAAGAACAATTTTTAAGTTTGTTTTGGATCACATTTCATCATTTATTAACCAGGTTTTTATTGACCTCTATGCTAACTGCTGCAGAGGACACAAAGAAAAATAATACTTGGCCCCTGAACAGAGCCTATTTTTGGTCAAAAGATATTGGAAAATAAGTTTATGAGTGGGAAGGTAAGCTCATTCCACTCTGAATGCTCTCCCATGGACCTCTGCCTAGAAATTTCACAAACGCACCCAAAGACCCCCTCAGTGAAGCTTCCCCTGCTGACCTAGGCAGATGAGGGGATATACACCCACCCCAGCAAAAGCCTTATGGATCTGCTGCCCTCTAGAGTGGAAACGCCTTGAGAACTGCAGCCACCACTTCACCCTGTGTCCACGCTGAGGTGTTTAATAAATGAGTAAGCGAAGAGACGGCAGCATGTGACAGACTGCAGTCAACACAGAATTTATCTAATTGACAATAAGGTGAATTTATTTTTGTTGAAAAGTGGTAAGTATAGTCTGAAAGTTTTAAATACTTGTTACGTCAGTAGGTGAAGGGTAGGTACTCAGGGCAGTAGTGCTGGCAATGGTTAATGCTCAGCCTACACAGTTCAAACAGAACCTTCCAGGTGGTCTGTGGTTCTCATTCACCCTCCTTCCAGGATCAGTTGGGCAAAGTTCTAAGCTTTGCTGTAGTCTGTTGTTTTCCCTTCGTATGCTTTAACCAGTGTCTTGATTTTCTGTTGATAGTGAAAGCAGATTTAGCAGAGCAGATATAAAATCAGTTTTCTTATCTTAAGGAGCTTTCTTTGAAAGGCAAAGATGATGACTGATTCAGAGGGTGCTCATTTAAATAAATAAATCTTTGCTTTTATTTCCCCCAAATAGCCTTAGTGACCAAGATTAATAATAATTTCCTTTTTGAGCCCCTATTCCCTATGTTGTGTCTTTTTGATACATGTGGAATTATGCCCAGAAGTTCCATGCAGAGACTACTCTTCTCCAGCTGGACTTATGACACATTTGTAGTCATTTTCTTTTTTGTGTGTGTGCACGTGCATGCATGCGTCTGGCCACAGGGCTGAAATCCTGGACCTTGGTGTTACTGGCACCATGCTCTAACCACCCGAGCTGACCAGCCAGCCCTGTACTCATTTTCATAACTCAGATGAGCACTTTCTGATAATCAGTTCATTTTTCTTTTTTTTAAATTGAGGTAAAATTCACATAATATAAAATTAACCATTCTGAAGTGCTCAATTCAGTGGCATTTAGTACATTCACAGTGTTGTACTTACATCACCTCTATTTAGTTCCAGAATATTTTCATCACCCCCAAAGTACACTCTGCTCCCAACGCCCGCTCTGGCCCTGGGCATCCACCGACCTGGTCTCTGTCTCCATGGGCATTTCATATAAATGGATTAGCACAGCGTGCAACCTTTTGTGTCTAGCTTCTTTCACTTAGCACCGTGTTTCAAGGTCCACCTGAGTCATACCATGTTCCTTTCAGTCAGCTCACTTCGAACTTACTACAAACCTCTTTTGTGGCCACTTCACGTTTTCCTTTGAAGATATTTCCTTTCTGTTTTTCTGGTTCTCTCTGTGTTTGCACAGAGGTGATATTCTGGGGACAATACCAGTTTGGTAAATTGGTGCTATGTCCTATATTCTTCTGGCCTGAACACATAAGCCCTTCTCCTCACTTTTTTTGTTTCTTAATTAAGTCAATGAAGTTTCATGACTATTTAGCTCCTGATGAAAATGAAGAAACTAAACTTTGGATGTATGATATTGCTCAAGTTATTATATTTCTACACATTTCTTTCTTATCCTAATGAGAAAATAGGTATTTGTAAATGAAAGAGAATGCCATAGCAGCAAAATAAGGGGTTGTGGACAGTACAAACACATGAGAAAGTCTGTAAGAAACAACATCAAGAGAAAAGTGTATCAGAACACAAACAAAATCATTACACATACACAATATCACCAGCCACGACAACTCGTTGCCCGAGTATTGATTATCCAAAGAGGGAATACGATCTTGAAAACAGCTGCTCATGTGAACTTTCATTTACTGTTTTACTGTTGTTTATGCTTCCCCGTACAGTTGTTAAAACAACAAAAAACCCCTACTCTTAAAAGACAATAAAAAGATTTAATTTTTACTTAAAACAGTCGTGGCAGGAAATATTTGGCAGACAGGAAAAAGAAATAAAACCCTAGAGGAAAATACAAAATGTGCTTCTGAAGTGATGAGGGCTGGAAACAGCAGACTGCTGCTGCTCCCTGAGGACGCCTGCTCCTGCCGCCCTGAGCGTCCGTGGCCTCATGATTCAGCACTCTCAAGTGGCTTCCAGAGACTTGGATGAAATCACCAAGAACAATTTTATTTTTCAAAATCATGGCAGAATTCTTAAGAATGTACCTTAAAGCAGGGTTTCTAAACACAGCAATTAGCAAAAAGATTCTGGACCTCTAACCCCAAGGGAAGTGTGTGGCTTTTTAAGAGGGTGGCCTTTTTGAAGAGGGAAAATCAAAGGAAGGAAATTACTAGTGAAGCTTCTTACTCAAGAGCGCTCTTACCACTACATATTTCCTGTTAAAGGAGCAACTGAAATGATTCTCCAATAAATAACCTAGCCCAGTAGACTTGTGGTAAGCCCCCAAAGGATTCCCCTCTGCAGCACTTCTGTGCACACTCAGCGGGAGATACAGTGACGTGACGGGCTCCCCAGGACACTGAGTGCCCCAGTGTCCTGCCAACTCACATTGGCCAGCTGTGTGGCCCTGGGCCAGTCGCCCCGTCTCTGTGTAAGAGCCGGTAGGGGCAGAGCCTACTTCTTCCTTCATTGACTTTTGTGAGGAATAAAAGGAACGAGAAAGCGAGAATACAATGTGTGCAAAACCTCTTTCCTGTGAATGCTCACAGTTGCTATCCTTGACAAAGTGCTGTCACAACACGCCCTCACTCACTTCCCCTAGACTCAGTGAGAAGACCAAGGGTCTGTGTCCAGAGGTGCATGGCTAGTGGCATGGTCACCTGCACTGGACACGGGTCTTGGGACCAACCAGTATCCACTCTTCCTGCTAAAATTGAGCTCCAATAATTATGCTTATGAAATACTGTTGGGAAAATGGAACAATTTAGTCAGGCTCCCCTTGCCTCAGGGCTGGTTTGGGGTAGTTTGATAAACATTGTGTGTGGGTAGAGTAGGTGTGCCTGCAAAGTGGCACCACTTTGGCTGGTTTTTACTGCCTCGGGCGCCCACCCTGAGCAGCCATGTTTTTCCAGACCTGCAGCTTCCAAGGACCGTGTGGCCAGTTGCCTAGCTTATAGACCTGCATGAAGGGGTCTGGTGACCCAGCGTGGCATGTGAAGGGTTTGTGACCCAGTCTGTGAATGGGCTTCAGGGGTCTGGGAGTTCCAGACCCAGCCCGAGCTCAACTGGCCCAGTTGGTGCAGGTTTACTGGCAGGTAAAAGAGACGCAACAACTAGCATGGTCGCCTAGCTTTACAATTGGCGTCACGAACAGGATTAAGAGCTAGACAATTGGCACTGTGAGTATTTCAAGCCTCACAGTAGCCCTTGTCATAGCCAGACAAATACAAAAACACACATTCAAATCTTGTTGAGGAAAATTCTGAGAGGCAAATGTTTATTATGTGCCTATCACATGCCAGGAATTCTGGAACCTACAGGAGATGCAGTGGTGAAAGAAGCAGCGCCTGTGCTAAGCAGGAAGGCTGACATATGGGCAGCACGGAGCTCAGTTGATGCTGCCTATACTGTCTGTCTACGTGCTAGGCACCGAGCAAGCAGCAGGTGCAGCATTGTCGGGAAAACAGTATAATTTAATCAGACCCCCTTCCCTTAGGTCTGGTTGGGGGTGGCGCAGCACATTCTTTGTAAATGAGTTGTGTGTGGGTGGAGTTAGTGCGAATGTGGCACAGCAGCTTGGCTGGCATCTGCTCTCGAGCCTACAGCTTCCAAAGACCTGTTTTCGGGTTACCTAGCTCATAGACCTGGCATGTGAGGGGTCTGGTAACCCAGCCTGGCATGTGAGGGGTCTGGGGAGCCAGCCTGGCACGCAGAGGGTTTGTGACCCAGTCTGGACAACAGGCTTGAGGGGTCTGTGAGTTCCAGAGCCAGCCCTAACTCGACAATTGGCCCAGTCAGCAGGATTACAGGCAGGTAAAAGAGCCAGACAATCATTGACCAAGACAGGGCCATTAGACGGTCCTTGAGACTCAGCCCAGCAGCCCAGCGCATGCCCAGGCCAGCCCTGGGGGAGCAGCCACTCTGTGGTGTGCCTACGAGGCCCTGCAAGGCTCCTCGCACAAATGCCCATGTGTGTGCATTATTTACTACAAACAAATGGGCACGTTCAAACCTATGCCTCTGGTATCACCCTCATGTGCCCTAAAATACACTGCTCTGATGGGGCACAGGCCAGTGGGATCCTACACAGCCCTCAGCACAGGCACTGTGAATAGCATGGCCCTGCAGGAGGAGAGGAGAGGGATGCTCAGCGGTAAGTGCTGCAGGACCCCAAAGGAGGCGGGCCCAGGGGAGGCCTGTGGGGGGAGGCAGCATGAATGTGACCCAGGAGGCACGTGCAGGGGCCGCCAGTGCAGTGGGCAGGGGACTGGGCCGCAGGCTTCTAAAGGACTTTCGGATACTCACCTTGGGGTTGGTTAGTTTGGGGCATGTTGACTGAGCTTGGCTTCTGGTATAAAATTTATCAGCACTTAATCTGTTACCACAAAACTGAAAGCTGATATTTAAACAGTAACTTAACTAACTGGTTCATTCTCTGAAACACACCTGCTACCCTCACAGTGCCCCTGACCTCTTACCTACCACTAAAACTGACCCTCTCCTTATCTTCACACCACTCCCTCAAGGGAGTAAAACAGTTGTCCTCCTTCCCATTCTAGACCTTAGCCCCAGGCCTTTCCTGTTGTCTCCAGGATTCCTAAATCCTGACCCACCCTCAAAGGTGGCTGCTCTGGGCCCCCGTTGGTGCTGTGAGTCGCCAGCTATCTTTCTGAGCCTCCTCCTGGCTCCCTGGGGCTCTGTAAGCATTGTTTTTACTCTTGGTGTCCACCACGGACCCTGCTCTAGCTCTGTACATACCAAAAATTGAGAATCGGTTGGCAGTCGGTTCTTTGTTCTACTTTCCTCAACTGCTGTAGAAGTTTCCAAACTTGTAGCCCTGTGCCAATCTCTCCCTATTTCTACTGCAGGAACAACAGTAAGGATAATCTTATTCCATTTCATTTTTGTCCTCTCTTCTTTTCTTCTCTCAAAAACCCAGTGGCTCTAATTTTTCTGAGATCAGTGAAATATCCCTAATAATAGGATTTAAAACTTTATCTAACTTTATACCTCAGTATATTCTGGTTTGGGGGAAATACCCAAAATCTGGCACACAGCTCAATGCCACAGCAAGTAGCCAAAGGCACGTAGCACAAAGAGGTACCAGATAATACTTACTGAATAAATGAGTGTGTTATCCTTCCAACAAACCCTCTTTCTTCCCCTTTATATACATCTCTCTTAACCCTACTTTTATGTCTTCACAGATAACATCTTACCCATTTGAAGAGACTTTTTTCTTTCTGCCAGATCAAAATGTTTAAGACATTTGTTCTGACTTTTCTGAAAGCTTCTCAGATCAGTCAGCTAAGATCCCATCACTGGAATCACCACCTGCTCCAGTCCTCATGCCTGTCCCACTCTCGGTTCAAAGAGATGCAACTCAAGGGGACAGCCACGCCAGCTGCTTCCTCTGTCACCCTCAGCACTCAGGCAGAGCCACTGTATACAGTGAGTACTGACGAAATGCTCTTCAGTAAAATCTTCTCTAGTATATGACTTTAAAAGGGCTCTTTATGAGGTCTACATAAAACAGCACCTATAATTTAATACTATGTTTTAGACTTAGAGATTAGTGGGTTTTAACAAGTTGGTAAATAAATTCTATTAGGATTTTTGAATTGAAGAGGCCCCTTCCCCACCTGCTAAAAAAAAAAATTTGCTAGCTATAGTATCCATATCTATTATAGGTTAACATATTTCA
>NW_007728375.1:85050-88560 GCF_000696425.1 Galeopterus variegatus
GGTACGGGCGCAACACCGAGGGTTGCAATCCCGTTACCGGTCAGTAAAAAAAGACAAAAAGGAAAAAAAAAGATAAAGTTCATACATAGAATTATGACACCAAAGCAACTTCTCAGCTTGTTTGACCTACTAAACTTCTGCGCAGGCAACCTGAGAGGACAAAGGCCAGCAGATGTGCCTTAGAAGAAAGTCACTGGACAAACAGCAGCCAGCACTCTGAGATGAAGGACAGGCAGTGGTGTGCACTCTGCCACAGAGCATGCACTGCCAGCGCTGTTTGGAAAATTGCACAGTGTTAAAATTTAAACCCAGGCTATTTTTTCAACTCTTCTTACATTGACCGGACAGTATAAACACTCAAATCTAAAAATATATCACGTCACAGAAAAACAAAAGCTATGCCGGCTGTTACTCTGCAAGCCCTCTGGAATGAGGCAGGTAGCTGAGTGGGGCTCCCTGTAGCACGGCTGTCTGTTTGGACAGCCCTGCGGCCATCCGTCCCCTTCGATGTGGCCATTACATTCATTGGTAATGATGAGTGACATTCCATTACTTGAACCAGGGACCAGATGAAATCTGGTAGACCAGATCTAAAAGACTCTATGACTTAGCCCAAACATACAACTATCTTCCAACTGGAAAAAAGTTATTTTCTGTATTAGATATTGGAATTATAAAATTAATCATTTTAGCTTGAATTTTGGGAAGTAAGAATATTTTGTTAAGATTTATGAGAAGTGTATTTTGTTAAAGTTTATCAGAGTTGCTACAAAACACCACAATTTGGAAAAAAAATGAGAGACAGTGTTGAGTTTACTCAGCCGCGGAAAGATGACTGACAATGAGTGACATCACTAACAGGCGATTATAACATCCAGCACTCCAAAACTATTCAATAATTTGTTTTGAAGAAATATAGCTTCCCAAAGAACAAAAAGACAATCTAACTACCTATTTGGATGTTTACATGACAAAATAAAGTTAAATATATAAAATAAATTAATCCTAACCTAAAAAAGCATCAAATATTCTGGTCACCAACTTAAACATGAAAAGGGGTCCAAAAGTTCATTGGTAAATGAATTATTTTGAATAATCAGTGCATTTCCCACGGGAATGTTGTAGATATGGCTAGACTCCTAGCGTAATCCATAATAACAAGGGAAAAACTAGGTACCTGAATGGCTGTACAGCATACTGTGAAAGAAGATGAAATTTATAGAGCCAGAGGACCTAAGTTCCCAGGCCTGGCTGTGTCTTTCACCAGCAGCACTTCCACAAGAAGGTATGTCCCACGGTCTCCAGCCAGAGTGGCTCCGTAGGACTGGAGTGCATGGGAAGCCTGACCCCTGGAGCACCCTGCGGCAGGAGCCCACTTGCGTCCTTCTGCACACATGTTTAGTACTCCCCCTTAACTGCCCTGATGGAGTTAACGCTGTCAGGTCAGTCTCAGGGCAGGGATATCATTTTACCATGACTACCCTCAGTCTTCAGATACTTCTGAGTGTGAAACTGCTTAGAATGAATACTCTAATGAGGACTAAAACGAGGTTCAGCCTTAATAAATATAAGATTCACGTGACCCAATGAAGCTTTTCTCGTGTCTAGATATGCTTTCTAAATATCTGGGCAAATTTCCTCCTACCCCAATCTATAATGCAATTACATTATAATATAGTTGCTTTTTACAAACAAAAGGAACCATTTGTTATAATAGGGCTGGCTGGTTAGCTCACTTGGTTGGTGCGCAGTATTATAACACCAAGGTCAAAGGTTCAGACGCCTGTACTGGCCAGCCACCAAAAAAACCCCCAAATGTTATCAAACACATCTATATGAATCAATAAAATGTTCTTGTATCTTCTCAAGGCTTACAGGGGATCTGTCAATGAATTATATCTCTTCCAAAAAACAAGCTCTCAGGCACAGCTGTCACTCACCTGTACGGTGCCACAGGAGAGAAAGACAGAACATGGGGTTGAGGACCGCGGGGAAGCTGGCTTCCTACTGAGGTCAGTCAGGAGAAATGTTCAGTAAATGTTCACAATTTAGCATGGCCATGGCTAAAAATGGTCATTATGCAAACCACTGGAGGATGCCATCAGCAACTGCTTCCAAGTTAGGACATCACACACCCAGAATGCGCTTTTTCTCCCTCAGACACTATTATAAGCTCAGATGTTAAACAAAACATCAACGTCAAGGGAGGTAAAATAAGACACTATCTGTAGAACAAGAGGTAACAATAAGATTGAGAAAACTCCCAATTTACTGTTTACACTAATTTGCCATATGACTAGAGAGTTCCATTAAAAATGTTTCTTTTTCTTCATTCACAGACCAGGATTATTACTGGAGATTTAACAGCCACAGTTTGGGCCTGAGCCACGTACCATTCCACCTCTGCCCATCTAAAACAACATTTTAGGGTGAGGTGCCATGACACTCAACAGAGAACAAAGCTTGCTTACTATGAAAAGCACAAAGACAACTTAAGGCAACTTAAAGAGTACTGCTTAAAGCTTTTTTGCCAAATTAGATTTTTCATTTACATAAACTGTCATACAAAGTTGTCTTATTATTATAGTTAGAAAAACATTCAGAAAACTAATCTTTAGAATTAAAAACACATACACAACATATTTTATCTTCTTAATTTTAATAAAATTATAAATCACTAACCCTGCATAATTCTTTTTGTTGTCAATTATAATTTTTCCCCTTGAGGTACTCAATAGGCTCCATTCAACCCCTGGCCTTACCTTACAGGCAAACTTTAGGATCCTGGTTTATTGTCTTCCAAAATAAAATTGAAGACAAAAGACTAATAAAAGAACCAGCCATTGTAGCAAACCAGATGCCATCCCAGCAAGTGCTCACCTTGCTCTGGTGGCCTTCTGTAGAATCTTCATTCCTGCCAGGCTGCAGGCCTTCCCTTCCAACTGTCTGTCCTTCAGGACGGCCCCCTGCAAGTGCACTTCGCCAAACATTCCACAGGCGTCTTGCACCAGTAGGCAGGCTCTGTAAAAAAGCATTCACATTCATTCTTTGAGAGGACAGTTTGGATCAGTACACAGATCAGGATTTCCCCTTCCTCCACTGAAATCCATTGTAGTCATCTTCCCAAACGGATGAGTCAGGGTAAGTGAAGTTGGATTCAAGCACATACTTTTTGGATTTGTACACGCAGGTGTTTGGAGCGTTATCCACAAAATACAGGAGAAAGAATTCTCTTTTGGCATGAAACTAAACCCTGTGCCAAATGTGGCTGAAAAGCACATAAAGAGGACCATCTTCTCAAACCAAACACATTACCACTGCCCACAGACGGACAGCAAGTGAGTGAGATGGGGCCATTGGAATTCACACGTTCCTAAGTGTTCATATTTCTCCAAGTCTAGGGTTAAGAGATTAACTTAAGTATAGTATATGTGGTAAAATTTCAAGGCTAACCACCAAAAGAACAGAAATAGGGAATATAACTTCCAAGTTACTAGAGGGAAAAATGGA
>NW_007728375.1:88853-91491 GCF_000696425.1 Galeopterus variegatus
TATATAAAGCATAAACTAATAAACTACACAGAGAAATGAACAAACCCACTCTCACTATGGGAGACTGTAACACATCTCTGCCAATTATTGGTAAGTCAACAGAGGAAGAAGTTTTAAAGATTTAGAAAACCTGCACATTCCTAATGAATTTGATTTGTTGGATAAACACTTAGGAAAAACACCCATGATTACAAAAGTACATCCTCAAGCACACAGGGGACATTTATAAACACTTACTACAAACTTGGCCACAAAGTAAGTCTTAATGAATTTCAAAGAATCCATATCACACAGGATACATTCTCTGCCTACAATACAATTAAACAAGAAATCAAGGAAAAAAATATGTATTCTTAAAATTCTCTTACATTTGGAAATTTTACAACTTTCTTTTCCACTCATTGATCAAATAAAAAATCACAGTGGAAAATAGACAATACTTTGAACTAGTTGGTAATAAAAATACCACATGTCAAAATTTGTGGATGACAATGATACAATAGGGAATTTATAGCCTTCAATATAGTAAAACATGATTACTCTTCCTATACACATTTTAAAATTAGTTTTCTATGTATTTACTGTGAATTTTACACTAAACCTCTGTCACTCACAAACGTCTCTCATGATGCTGAACCCCACAGGAATTCTTTTCTGAAGAGGTTCTCCTGCAGCCTTCTGCTCTACTGCAATCTAGGTGGGCTAGCATCTGTACCTAGGGCACAGTAGTCATCCTGGGATCTCTTGTCACAAAATGGTGACAAGATGCTCTACTATGTTGGATCTCCCGTTTCCTACACCCCATATCTTTCATTCAGTAGCTCACATCTTGTAGCTTCCTGAAAAGGGGGAGTGGAAGGTAAAATTCTGAAACCATTCATGAAATTGTCAACAATCTGTCCTCAAACTTTATGGGCAGTTTGGCTGGATATAGATTTCTAGATTGGAACTAATTTGTCCATTCAAAGTCCAGTCATGTTTGGATTACCTCCCTTCTGTCCTGGAGCTGCGGTCTGTTTTAGTTTCCAGTGTGCTACTTTGGCTGGATATAGATTTCTAGATTGGAACTAATTTGTCCATTCAAAGTCCAGTCATGTTTTGATTACCTCCCTTCTGTCCTGGAGCTGCGGTCTGTTTTAGTTTCCAGTGTGCTACGTGAGAGCAGGAATGAAAGTATACATCTTCGTGTTGAATTTGTAATGTCTTTTTTTGTCTAAGACCATTTGAAGGCCTCCTCACCTCCTAGCTACCACCTTACCTGACACACTCTCTGTTCCATGTTCAAATAGGGAGGTTGAGGCAGAGCCGTGGGGATCAGGACACAATGCAGGCTGCATTTCCTTCTCTGCACGTAATTGTGTTAAGGCCTGCTTGTATATGGATGCTCCCCAGACTTTGTTTTCAGTGTTATCATTTGTCTTTTGCTACAAAAGTCAAGAAGAATACAAAAATCCCATGGATCCAAATACAAAGTTTTTCTCTTTTTGATTGTGTTGAGAAAGGAGCGGTAGGGAATTGGCTAATATCTCTGCTCTAAGTTTGCTCGGACACTTGCCTTTATTTCAAATAACTGAGGAAGGGTGCTGTTGTTTATTCTTTCATCCTAGAGATGAGTTATTGCTATTCTTCTCTCCTCTTTTTGTTCACGCCCGGCCACACATGCTCTCCCTCTGTGCTCTGCTCACACAGTTCAATGGCACAAGGGCTCAGCCCTGAGGGGGAGTCATCATCCCTACTGGTTAAGCTGGACTGAAACTGTGGCCTCTGACAGACAGCCCAAACCAGAGTCAGCTCAGCAGCAGCACATACTGCATTCCACCCCCATGCAGATGCTTCCTGCTCAGTGAAACACTATCTCCTAAAATCAGTGCTCATGTGACACGTTGGTAGAAAAGGGCCCATGATCAGCTTGTTTTTCCTGAACTACCAGATACCATAAATTATATTCTATTCAGTGGAACATAAATGGCCTCCCAGGGAGGCAGCATCATGTTAGTGACTTAGGATCTTGCCAAAGTTGCTTACTTGTATGAGTTTTTGCATTGTTTTGGTTTTGGTGGCTGGCTGGTACAGGTGGATGAGTTTGAATTTACTCATTTTAACACAGGAAATAAGAGAACCTAATTTAGAGGGCTGTTACGAGCATTCAAGTCACTCACAGGGACAGGGCATGGCACAGTGACTAGCACGAGTGGACTGTATCTTTCCTCAGTGGAGTACTTAGGTCAATTTTATAATAAAGCTTTATAATTTTCTTCATACAGTTCTTGTACATGTTTTGTTAGATCTATGCCTAGATCACCTATGGTTTTGTTTGCTATATTAAATGCTATTTTTGTTTGTTGTGGTGTTGCTGGTATATTGAAGTACAATTGACTTCTATATTTAACTTCTGAATCAATCAATCTTACTAAACTCTATTTCTTGTAATCCTTTTTAAGTAGTTGTATGTAATTATTTCATAATGCCGATTTTGCTCTTACCCTTCCGATCCTTATGCTTTTCAGTTTTGTTTTGTTTTTTTCTTTTCTGACTGCCTTTTAGGAACTTCAGGACAATGCTAAAGAGAAGCCAGTGACTTTGGGCACCCTTATTCTTGGTTTTGAAGAAAATGTCTTCAATGTTTTACAATTAAGAA